>NC_067400.1:407267658-407567658 GCF_016432865.1 Antechinus flavipes
AATTCATCATTATAACTGCTACAGAAATCATATCCAAAATTGCATGCTCCATTGGATAGTTCTCATTATGTATAAATAATTCTATTACTTGAAAAAATTTTGTTGAATCTCTTTCCTTAATAAATTTAATTTTCCCATTTTTAAATATAAGTAAATGTTAGTCAGTTCCTTAAATATATGCCCTAAAGTAGGATACTAGACCTGATAGAAAGGGATAACAAAGTGATTGGTACTTGGAAGAACAGGAATGGAGGAAAGAAGTAACATGCTTAAGCTTAGTTGCTGTTGAAATGAAAGAAACATACAACATTCTGTACTCTCTCCTTATTGAAGCTTCTAAATAATAGAGAATCCTACCCTCAGGGGATATATTGAGCCAGGATCAGGATAAGCACCAGAGAGTGTTAAGAGAGGAGGAGAGTGCTTTGCTTGAGGCATGGCTCCATTCCATCTGGAACCCTCTTAAAATCCTTTTACTAGCCCCTTAAATCAGAGTTGGGGACCTCAGGCTAGAAATTGAGCTAGGAGCAGCTTTAATAGTGCAGAGAGAAATTGAGAGAGATGCAGAAACAAACACACACACACACAGACAAACACACACACACACACACACACACAGGGAAAGAGAGAGAGAGAGAGAGAGAGAGAGAGAGAGAGAGAGAGAGAGAGAGAGAGAGAGAGAGACCCACAGAGACACCACCTTCTCTTCTGTCTGTCATGCTTTGGCTAGATATACTGTTAGTAGTTAACTCTGACAAATATCCTCTAGGACTATCTTAGCATTTAGAAATACTGCCAGATAAGGAACATGTTCTTGTGGATACATATTCCTAGATCATCTGTAGTTCCTACAGGAATACTGAAGTGGTCTGATGTGTGTTGCATATAAATGCAATAGAACCAGAATTAGATTCACGAGAGTAGTGGAAAGATTTAATTGATCCAGTAAGAATAAGGGACTAATTATAATATTACAGGGAAGAAAAGGGAAGACCTTGTAAATTGGAATTTGCAAACCAGGAAATAAGTCAAATGAACTTTAGATTATGTTACAACAAACAATAACTATTTTTATCATGTACCTATCAATGGGTTTTGTAGTCCCATGAAGCAAAGACACATAACATATAATTTTTTATTTATGAAGTATATATGATGCAACTTCAGTCTTGCAGTAAAAAGCTATTAAATGCTTACTGTGTGCCAGACATTATGCTAAGTGCTGGGGACACACACACAAAAAAGGCAAAACTTTGCCTTTGTAGAAACACCCTATATTCAGGTTGAATTGGAAATGAATAGAAGGAAAGCATTAGAATTAGGAGGGGTTGGGAAAGCAAGCCTATGATTTATAAAGATGACTGGCAATTGAGTAGAGAATGGACTTGTGTTAGGAAAGACTTTGATCAAGGAAAGCAAGCAACAAGCTTTGTTTGTTTGTTTGTTTTATTTTATTTTATTTTATTTTTTTTTTACCAGAAGCCTTCTACCAGTCCTCTTAATTCTAATACCTTCTTCCTACTATTTCCCATGTATCCTGCTTATAGCTTGTTTGTACATATTTGTTGGCACGTTGTGCCTCTGATAGATTATAAGCCTTTTGAGGGCTCTTTGAGTCTCTACTTGAGGGATTTATTTTTTGCTTCCTTTTGTATCCCTAGTAGTATATGCTTAATAAATGTTGATTGATTGATATTGCAATAGCCCAGGAAAGAGGATGTGAGCCTGCATCAGAGTAATGTCAGTGTTGGAAAAAGAAAGGAACATATATGAGAAATGTTAGGAAGATAAAAATATTTTCCTGTTTTGTTAATTACCTAAAGAGTTGTTGAAGTCTTTATGTTGGAATCAGTGATCAACATTTTTTATTTTATTTGTTAGGACTGATACATCATTTCACTGACTTAGGATATTTCTGATGAGGACAGTGTTTTGACTAATGTAAGATCAACAACTCTTTTATACCTATCTCTAGTCTAAGACAGTTTCCTGGAGATACTCAATGATCAACTTACTCACAGTCTCACAACCACTGTATATTGGAGAGTATATTTGAATCACTGTTTTACGGACTCTGTGATGGACCCCCAATCCACTATAGCATTGTGTCTCTCTTGAATATCTTTTCACATACAAATAATTATCCTGAATGGCACAAGCTACTTTGTATACTGAACTACTGGATCAAATTAGGACATCTTCTTATGAGATCACAGATCTCTATACAACTAAAAGCAATTTACTTTTCATTGCTTTATTGAAAGCATATTGCAGAGTTGTCTTATCTGTTGCTTGAACCCACTACGATAATTTAACAACTCATGAATGATTGAACAGAGCAAACATAACACCAATCCGATTATTTTCCCTGGTTTTCCTGTAACATGGTGAACCTTTACTTTGTTTTCTAATATACTTCTGAAACTTGTCAAATAGCATGATTTATGTTTGGAATATTCTGGTCATCTCTGGATAAACTGAAATTGGAAAAGAGTCCCCATATTATTTCTCTAGTCCTATAGTATCCACCATTTTTGCCTGACACCTAAATTGTTATTCTAAGAAAGATAAATATTATAAATATTAGAATTTATAAGTTTAAATGAAGAAGATTGCTAATGTTAATTTTATCCATTTGTTGCTACTTTTGGAATGACTACAGTTTATCATCAGCAGATTGTTTGAGCTTTCACAATCTGTCTTTCCTGTCAATCATTCCCTTAAAGTAGATATAGAAACCTGTGCTTATCTAGGTTTTGTAAGACTCTGGAAATATAGAGCAACAGATGTTCTAGTCTACACAATGATATGTATCCTGGATACAACTCTTTATAGAGTACAGATTGATTCTTAGAAAAATAAAAATTTAGCAAACAAATGACAATAAATTGCTGACTACAGCAGTAATTACTTATGATTGACTATAATGGTTTTTTCTAGTTGATATATCCAATTCTGTGTCTATATTTATAAAAAAAAAGTGCAAAAGTGCAAACTTCTATGGAAGTGATTTTGTTTTTTGAGATCCAAACTTTGTGTTTTTTTAACCTATAAATTGTTGCCATGGCATAGATTTCACATAAAGGAACTTTTAAAAGAAAGAATTCTTGAATTGTGATGGGAGAAAGAGATCTTGAATGAAGTTCTTATTTTGAGAGTTTTGCTTTCCCTTTAAAATGAGCAGCAAATACTAGTGTTTCTTATTGGATTTATAAACAAATTTCATTATCTTTTAGATGATGAAGATTTTTATCTTGAATACAACGAATTTTCCTTGATTTTGTAAAAGGTTGGGGAAATTTTTTTTCTGTTATGTAAATTTTAACTTTGCAACTTTTTTTTTAAAACTGGAGCTGTAATTTCATCAGGGTAGAGCACTCTCAATGAGTAACTTCTTCACTAGTGCTGATTGTAACTTTCTCTGTAATTTATATAGCCTTACAGACTATAGTACTATAATCAATAAATATTTATTAAGTACCTACTTTATATAATTAGACTCTGCATTTTTATATAAAATACAGATTAAATGACAATCCAAGAATTTTTAATTAGATGATGAGAAAGTTAAAGTACTATTTTGCAAATAGGGTATGGCACAGTATTACATAAATATATATATATATATATATATATATACACATATATATATACACATATATGTATATACAACTTATGTATACATATATACATACATGTGAATGAAAGTCATATATAAAAATTCCAAATCACATTACATTTTGGTATAGACACATGTAAAATTAATGGTATTTTTAATTATACACAATCATGTTCATGTTTCATATTTCTGGTTTTAATTAGATATTTTCCCAAAACTTTACAGATTTATCCCTGAGTACTGTGAGTTTATAACACATGATAAATCAATCAAATAGTTAAGCCTTTTAAGATATGTTAACTTAATTTTATAGTACTTAATAATAACAACAATGATAATATAAAATAATACAGCTTTTATCTATATGTATACTTATACATATATATGCATACATATCTTACTATGTGCCAGGCACTGTGCCAAGCACTTCACAATTATTAACTTATTTGTTTCTCACTATGTCCCTGAAATGTAAAGACTATTATCTTCATTTTACACAGATGAAGAAACTAAAACTAACAGTGGTTTACCCAGGATCACATAGCTAGTGACAAAGGCTGAATTTGAATTCAGATCTACTAAATTCCAGGTACCATGTTCTTTCTACTCAGTCTCATAGCTGCATCTGTCATTAAATGATTTTTTAAAGCAAAAACTTCAGATTTCTAGGGGTTCTATGCATATTCTGAAATTGATGGTAATTTTTGGAGATTTAGACCCCAGGAATAGTATTTAGTGATGACCATATTATAAGTCATTAGTACAATAAGACTCTCCTTGAAAAAAAGAAATAATTTGAAAAAATCAAACTTGTAGGAAAAATTATTTACAGGGTTATGAGTTGGCTGATTATTTTACATATATCAATATTTATTAGATATTTAACCTGTAACTTCTGTGGAAGTGATTTTATTTTTTCAGATCCAAACTTTTTCACCTATAAATTGTTCTCATGGCATAGATTTCACATCTGTTGAGAAAAATGAAAATAGAAAAAGAGAATAGCATAATTTAAAGTAGGTGTGCTGTTACAAGTCTAGTGTTTCACTATGAAGGACAGTGATATATGCAGTGTTTCCCTGCAGCCATGTAGATGGAGATTTTTTTCCCTTGTGCATAATTCACATTTTCTTAATGAAACCAAGATTCAGGGGAAAAAATAAACCACAGAATGAGGGCAGATGACACTGATCAAATTTCTCCTCTATAAAACATCATCAGTAATATTTGCCAAAATCTTCCAGAGTTGATGTCATTATGTGTAAGATTGATCAGGTATTTTAAATTGTAAAAGGGATATAAGACAAAAGCAAACTGACTTTGATGTGTCTGCTAAAATGTTTAGCAGAGTATTTGTGTATAGATGAAAAATAGAGAGATCACTAAAGATAGGCATACATAAGCATGAGGGACCTTTAAAGCAAATTTCTCCTATTTTCATTTCTCATTTTTTCATATTCCATCAAAATCTATTTTCTCTTATTATTTCCTTACTCTTTTTTGGCCTAGTCCTTAGACTAAAGAGTAGCACCAGTAGATATTGCTTAATGGCATTCAGGATAAAAGATGTTGTAAACTGCAAACAAACTATGACATCTTTTGTAAAATAGAAAAGGGGAATTTAGTGTTATGCTTCATTAGCTTTTAGCTTCTCTTGATAACATCTCTCATAATACTTAGTACCAAATACAGTATAGCTCATGTAACAGAGATTTAATCAATTTTATTGACTGCTTAGATCAAAATATATAGGAGAACCTACTAAAATGAAATAACTGATCAACTTTACTCTGAGTTCATTCACAGGAAAAAATCTTTTTAAAAATGGCTGTAAATTGAGTTCTATATGCAATCATTATCAATTAATATTTACTGAGAAATACCAAGGGCATAGCACTCAGGGTTTTACTACATAAGTTATAGAATAATATAGTTAGAAAGGACCTCAAATATCATTTAGCATGATCATTATCTAAATCATTGAACCTTATCCATAATATCCCAACTGGGATCTAGACATCAAGATTGTACTTAAACACCTTTAATAATGGGAAACTCATTGATCAGAAGTTTAGAGCTGGGGAGTAGAATTGTTCTGCCACTCCATTTGCCTCAGTTTACAGATGAATAAATTGAGGCCCACAGAAAGTTAAAAGCTGTGCCTAGGATTCTCTAGGTAAAATAAATAGTATACACATTATTTGGACCCATATACCTTGATCTCAGGGATAGTACCCTTTCCATTCCATCAGATAGGAAGCCTGTCTTTCATGGATTTCTTTGACTACCTAACAATTAGGATCATAGATAGCATTCTTTTCTCTTCTGATCTTTTGAAAGTTTTGCATTTCTTTCCTTATGTTGAGTTTAATTCAGTTGGTTGGATGACAAACAGAACAAGCCTAATTCCTTTTTTAAATGTTAATGTCCTTCAGCTATGTGAAGACTGCCATTTCACAAATATTTTTTTGAAGACTGCTTTTCCTAAAGTGGCTCTTCCCCATGTTAAATATCTTCTCCTCTATATCTTTTACAGTTTATCAACATTTCAATATTTTAGTAAATCTGTGATCTCATTGCTATCACTGTTCTTCCCATCATTGTAGATTAACACCTATTCACATGCTTTAATCTTTTTCATTTCTTTTTATCATTTCCCACAACTTTTTCTTTTTTTTATGGATTTCTTTTTTTTTTAATTTTTTAATAACTTTTTATTGATAGAACGCATGTCAGGGTAATTTTTTACAGCATTATCCCTTGCATTCACTTCTGTTCCGATTTTTCCCCTCCCTCCCTCCACCCCTTCCCCCAGATGGCAAGAGTCCTTTACATGTTGAATGGGTTGCAGTATATCCTAGATACAATATATGTGTGCAGAACCGAACAGTTTTCTTGTTGCACAGGGAGAATTGAATTCCGAAGGTATAAATAACCCAGGAAGAAAAACAAAAATGCAAGCAGTTTATATTCATTTCCCAGTGTTCTTTCTCTGGGTGTAGCTGCTTCTGTCCATCTTTGATCAATTAAGGCTCTCTTTATCGAAGAGGTCCACTTCCATCAGGATACATCCTCAAACAGTATCGTTGTTGAGGTATCTAATGATCTCCTGGTTCTGCTCATTTCACTCAGCATCAGTTCATGTAAGTCTTGCCAGTCCTCTCTGTATTCATCCTGCTGGTCATTCCTTACAGAACAATAATATTCCATAACATTCATATACCACAATTTACTCAACCATTCTCCAATTGATGGACATCCTTTCATTTTCCAGCTTCTAGCCACTACAAACAGGGCTGCCACAAACATTTTGGCACATACAGGTCCCTTTCCTTTCTTTAGTATCTCTTTGGGGTATAAGCCCAGTAGAAACACTGCTGGATCAAAGGGTATGCACAGTTTGATTACTTTTTGAGCATAGTTCCAAATTGCTCTCCAGAATGGCTGGATGTATTCACAATTCCACCAACAATGTATCAGTGTCCCTGTTTTCCCACATCCCCTCCAACATTCCCCATTATCTTTCCTTGTCATTCTAGCCAATCTGACAGGTGTGTAGTGGTATCTCAGAGTTGTCTTAATTTGCATTTCTCTGATTAATAATGATTTGGAACACATTTTCATATGTCTATAAATAGTTTCAATTTCTTTGTCTGAGAATTGTCTGTTCATATCCTTTGACCATTTATCAATTGGAGAATGGTTTGATTACTTATAGATTAGAATCAATTCTCTATATATTTTGGAAATGAGGCCTTTATCAGAACCTTTGATTGTAAAAATGTTTTCCCAGTTTATTGTTTCCCTTCTAATCTTGTTTGCATTTGTTTTGTTTGTATAAAAACTTTTCAATTTGATATAATCAAAATTTTCTATGTTGTGGTCAACAGTGATCTCTAGTTCTTCTTTAGTCATAAATTCCTCCCTCTTCCACAGGTCTGAGAGGTAAACTATCCTATGCTCTTCCAATTTATTTATCATCTCATTCTTTATGCCTAGATCATGAACCCATTTTGACCTTATCTTGGTGTACGGTATTAAGTGTGGGTCAATGCCTAGTTTCTGCCATACTGATTTCCGATTTTCCCAGCAATTTTTGTCAAATAATGCATTCTTATCCCAGAAACTGGTGTCTTTGGGTTTGTCAAACACTATATCATTAAAGTTATTGGCTGTTTTGTCCTTTGAACCTAACCTATTCCATTGATCAACTAGTCTATTTCTTAGCCAATACCAGATGGTTTTAGTAACTGCTGCTTTATAATATAATTTTAGATCTGGTACAGCTAGGCCACCATCATTTGATTTTTTTTTCATTAATTCCCTTGAAATTCTTGACCTTTTGTTTTTCCATATGAACTTTGTTGTTATTTTTTCTAATTCATCAAAGTAGTTTTTTAGGAGTCTGATTGGTATAGCACTAAATAAGTAGATTAATTTAGGTAGTATTGTCATCTTTATTATATTTGCTCACCCAATCCAAGAGCATTTAATTTTTTCCAGTTGCTTAGACCAGACTTAATTTCTGTGGAAAGTGTTTTGTAGTTTTGCTCATAAAGTTTCTGATTTTCCCTTGGCAGACAGATTCCTAAATATTTTATACAATCAGTAGTTACTTTAAATGGAATTTCTTTTTGTAACTCTAACTGCTGAGTTTTGTTAGTGATATATAAGAATGCTAATGACTTATGTGGGTTTATTTTATATCCTGCAACTTTGCAGGTGTAGATTGTTTCTAATAACTTTTTGGTAGAATCTCTGGGGTTTTCTAAGTATACCATCATATCATCAGCAAAGAGTGATAATTTGGTTTCCTCATTGCCTATTCTTATTCCTTTAATCTCTTTCTCAACTCTTATTGCCAAAGCTAGCATTTCTAATACAATATTAAATAGTAACGGTGATAGTGGGCAACCTTGTTTTACTCCTGATCTTATTAGGAATGGTTGCAGTTTGTCCCCATTACATATAATGCTTACTGCTGGTTTTAAATAGATGCTACTGATTATTTTAAGGAAAAGTCCATTTATTCCTATACTCTCAAGAGTTTTTAATAGGAATGGATGTTAGATTTTATCAAATGCTTTTTCTGCATCTATCGAGATGATCATATGGTTTTTGTTAATTTGATTATTAATATGGCCAATTATATTGATAGTTTTCCTAATATTGAACCAGCCCTGCATTCCTGGTATAAATTCTACTTGATCATGATGTATTATCCTGGGGATGATTTTCTGTAGTCTTTTTGCTAATATCTTATTTAAGATTTTAGCATCAATATTCATTAGGGAGATTGGTCTATAATTTTCTTTCTCTGTTTTCAACCTACCTGGTTTAGGTATCAGTACCATGTCTGTGTCATAAAAGGAGTTTGGTAGGACTCCTTCATTCCCTATTTTTTCAAATAGTTTATAAAGTATTGGGGCTAATTGTTCTTTGAATGTTTGGTAGAATTCACATGTAAATCCATCTGGTCCCGGGGATTTTTTTTTTAGGGAGTTGATTAATAGCTTGTTCTATTTCTTTTTCTGAAATGGGACTATTTAAGCAATTTACTTCCTCCTCTGATAATCTGGGAAGCCTATATTTTTGGAGGTAGTCATCCATTTCGCTTAGGTTATCAAATTTATTGGCATAAAGTTGGGCAAAGTAACCCCTTATTATTTCTTTAATTTCCTCTTCATCAGTGGTAAGTTCTCCTTTTTCATTTTTAAGACTGCCAATTTGATTTCTCTCTCTCCTTTTTCTAATCAGATTTACTAAAGGTTTATCAATTTTATTGTTTTTTTCATAAAACCAACTCTTAGTTTTATTTATTAGTTCAATAGTTTTTTTTTTACTTTCTATATTATTAATTTCTCCTTTTAATTTTAGAATTTCAAGTTTAATAATTGATTGGGAGTTTTTAATTTGGTCTTTCTCTAACTTTTTAAGTTCCAGGCCCAATTCATTGATCTTCTCTTTTTCTATTTTATTCAAGTAAGCCTCTAAGGATATAAAATTTCCCCTTATTACTGCTTTGGCTGCATCCCATAAATTTTGATATGATGTCTCATTGTTGTCATTATCTTGAGTGAAATTATTAATTGTGTCTATAATTTGCTGTTTCACCCAATCATTCTTTAAGATGAGATTATTTAGTTTCCAATTACTTTTTGGTCTATTTACATCTAACTTTTTGTTGAATGTAGTTTTTATTGCATTGTGGTCTGAAAAGAAAGCATTTACTATTTCTGCCTTCCTGCATTTAATTTTGAGGTCTTTATGTCCTAATATATGGTCAATTTTTGTGTAGGTTCCATGAACTGCTGAGAAGAAAGTATATTCCTTTCTGTCACCATTCAGTTTTCTCCAGAGATCTATCATACCTAATTTTTCTAATATCCTATTTACCTCTTTAATTTCTTTCTTATTTGTTTTGTGATTTGATTTATCTAAATCTGAGAGTGCAAGATTGAGATCTCCCACTATTATAGTTTTGCTGTCTATTTCTTCTTGCAACTCTCTTAGCTTCTCTTTAAGGAAGTTAGATGCTATACCACTTGGTGCATATATGTTTAATACTGATATTGCTTCATTGTTTATAGTACCCTTAAGCAAGATATAGTTTCCTTCCTTATCTCTTTTAATTTAATCAATCTTTGCTTTTGCTTGATCTGAGATAAGGATGGCTACCCCTGCTTTTTTGACTTCACCTGAAGCATAATAGATTCTGCTCCAGCCTTTTACCTTTAGCCTGTATGTATCTCCCTGTTTTAAATGTGTTTCCTGTAAACAACAGATTGTAGGGTTCTGACTTTTGATCCCGTCTGCTATCCGCCTCCTCTTTATGGGAGAATTCATCCCATTCACATTTGCGGTTAAAATAACCAATTCTGCATTTTCTGCCATCCTAATATCCCCAGATTATAATTTTCTTTTTCTTGCCCTCCTTCCCTTCTTCCCTATTGGTCCCACTAACGTCGCGTAGCTCTCCCTCTTTAGTATCCCTCCCTCCTCCCTTTGAATCCCTTCCCCTTTCTTGTACCCTTCCCTTATTACTCTTTTTCCTTCTCTCTTTTCCTTTCCCACTTTTTAATGAAGTGAGAGAAGAATCTGTGTAAAACAAATATGTCAATTGTTTCCTCTTTGAGCCAACTCTGATGAGAGTAGGATTCACACAATGTTCCTCCCCCCTCTCTAAGTTCCCTCATATATGATAGGTTTCCTTTGCCTCATTGTTACATGTAGTTTCCCTCTTTTTATCTCCCTTCTTCCCTTTTTCTGATGCTATCCCCTTTCCATTTCTACTTCCCTTTTTTATGTTATATCGGTAAAATCAAATTATACATATGGTTTTTATGTATATTCACAACAGAAATACAGTTCTCAAGAGTTCCTTTTACCTTTTTCTACTTCTCTTGATTCCTGTTGTTGAAGATCAAATTTTTTGTTTAAGTCTGGTTTTTTCCTTAGAAACAGATGGAATTCCTCTATTTCATTAAATGTCCATCTTCTTCCATGGAAAAAAATACTCAACTTAGCTGGATAGTTTATTCTTGGCTGCATTCCAAGTTCTTTTGCCTTTTGGAATATCTGATTCCAGGCCCTTCGATCCTTTAATGTTGAGGCAGCCAGATCTTGTGTGACCCTTATTGTTGCATCTTGGTATTTGAACTGTTTTTTTCCTGGCTGCTTGTAAAATTTTTTCTTTAGTCTGGAAATTCTGAAGTTTGGCCACAATATTCCTTGGAGTCTTTATTTTAGGGTCTTTTTCAGAAGGTGTTTGATGAATTCTTTCAACGCCTATTTTCCCTTCCGGTTCTATTACTTCTGGGCAGTTCTCTTTGATGATTTCCTGTAAAATAGTATCTAGGTTCTTTTTTTCATCATAATTTTCTGGTAGTCCGATGACCCTCAGGTTATCTCTCCTAGATCTATTTTCCAGGTCTGTTGTTTTTCCAAGTAAATATTTGACATTTTTTTTCCAATCTTTCTTTTTTTTTGGTTTTGCTTGACTGATTCTTGATGTCTCAATGAATCAGTCATTTCTATTTGTTCAGTTCTAATTTTTAGTGAGTTATTTTCTTCGTTAGCTTTTTTTTTTTTTTTTTTTTTTACTTCTTTTTGTATATGTCCAATTGAGTTGTTTTGCTCTATGGAATTTTTTTCCATTTCACTAATTTTTTTTTTTTTTTTTTTTTTTAGTGAGTCATTTTCTTTTTCCAATTCGCAAACTCTGTTTTTTACCTTTTTCAATTCACATTCAAATTTTTCTTTTAGTGAGTTATGTGTCTTTCCCCATTTCTCTTCTAGCTCTCTTTTAAGGTTTTTAATAGTCTCTTCTAGGAGAGCCTTTTGTATTGGAGACCAGCAATCGTCTGGAGACTGTCTGCTATTAGTCTCTTCAGGGTTGAAAAGCTGTTCTTTTTCTGTGTAGAAACTATCAATTGTTCTTTTGATTTTTTTACTCATTTTGTTAAAGCCTGTAAGGTCTGCCTTCAGAGCCAGGAGGTTACCAGCTTCCTCTGCAGAGCAGTGAAAGGTATATGGATGGGGTAGCTGTCCTGTTGACCGGCTACAAAAAGCAACCAGGTACTGGAGTGCTCTGGGAAAGAGTTCCCCACCCGAAAGTAACTCAGGCCTGCAGGACCGGGCTGGGAAAGTGCCTTTCAAAGAACCTCAGCTGTGTGAGATAACAACTGCCCTGGGGCTAGACACTTAGCAGTGAGAGTTTCACTGCCCCAAGCCAAACCCTGCCCTGGGGCTATGGGTATTAGCAGCTGAGCAGTCAATGGATTTACAGGGACTGGAAGTATCTTCCCGGGAAGTGCAGTCAGCTGGGGAGGTTCTATTGCCCCAGGCTGAGCCCCCCACTCTGCAGATCAGAGGCTGCCCAGGCTGTGACCCCCTGCAGTGCAGATTAGTAACTGCCCCCGCAAAAGCCCCGAACTGCCGGATGTGGCCACAGGGCTGCGGTAAAGTCTACCTGAGTCACTTCCGGGTTTGAGGGGTTACAGCCAGATCTCGTTAGGTTCTGGCGTTTTTTAGAGGACCCTCTGTTTTAGGCTTTAACTTCTCTGCCAGTTTACTGCTTTGTAGTCAAGGCACAGCAGTCAGCCTATAGGAGAGTGGTCCCTATAACTTCTCTAGCCACAGAGATCACCCCCGCCCCTGGTCTGCTCAGGACACTAGCCTCTCTTTGCCTGTGCTAGTCTGTTCCTGGCCCCTCAGGACAAACCTTTCCTGGCGAGCTTCCGGATCGGCTGGTAAATTGTAGTGCTTCTTATCTTCATGAATTTAAGCAGTGAAGAGTTATTTTTGAGGCTGGATTAAATAGTTGGTTATGAGGGTAATGAGAGGAGCTTAGAGAGTCGTGTGTGCCTGCTCGGCCATCTTGGCTCCGCCCTGGAAGAACTTTTTTTATGGATTTCAATAAAATTTTTTAAATAACTTTTTATTGATAGAACCCATACCAGGATAATTTTTTTACATCCTACAACTTTTTCATAGAGCATCTTCTCAACTAGTTGGAAGAACTCCTTGTAGTTTGAAAAAAAGGGAAGTATCCATGCAGCACTCAGTCATCCATTTGTTATCAATTGCTCTTGCTATATGACTAGTCTATTTTTCTTTTCTGATCATACATTTTCTGGATTATATCCTTTACATCATTTCTTACACACCTATAATCATTGCAAATAATGTACAAACTATTTACACCCACAATGTTTTCCTTTATTCCCATTTTGGTATTGTTGTTGAATTGCTTTTTAGTTATGTCTATGTTTGTGACCCCATTTAGGGTTTTCTTGGCAGGGATACTGGAGTGGTTTGCCATTTCCTTCTCCAACTCATTTATAAAAGAGGAACTGAGGTACATAGGGATAAATCACTCGCCTATGGTCTTTCAGCTAGTTAGTCTGAAACTGGATTTGAACTCAAAAAAATGAGCTCAGACCTTTCTGACTCCAGGCTAGGCCTGGGTCTATCTAATGCAATATTGAGCTGCCCCTAATTTTTTTTTTTTTTTTTTGCACTTGATTTTAGAATCTCAATAGAGGCTTACTTTTAAATTACCTACATTTTAGTGACTTTAGTGACTACAATATAAGGTTGTAAATAAAATAAAGGATCATGATCTCCCTTGTCTAGATTACTATCCTTCTATTGGTGCAATTTAATATTGTATTGTTCTTTTTGGCTATTGCTCTTGTCCCATTTAAATGAATCTTAATCCATATGCACAAGCATATGGGTATGTATATATCTGTGTATTTTCCTTGAACTGTCATCTATGGCACATTTTACCCATCCTATAAGAATCCTTGGATCTTTTAGAAGCAAAATATAAGGCTTCACATATGTCTTTATTAAATTTCAATTTATTAACTTTATATACTTTTTATCTTTTTGCTATACCATGTAAATATATTCTGTGTTCCTTATTGGTGAGAATTCACTAAATCTAAGCTTCCATGCATCCATTACTCTGCTATCAAGATCTTTTCCCTGACATGCATGTTCTTCATCCTCCTCTTGACCCTCCCAGATTTCTACTTCTTACTCTAGGATCATCAGTCAAATTAGTATCATTACTGAAAAGGATATGCTAATCCATCTGACTGTATTCACCATCTCTGTGACTTCTTAGGTCAAAACAGCCGCCCCTGACTACTTATTCAAGAATATGAATGAGCCTTCTTGAGGACAGGGACTGCTTTGCTTTTTCATATTTTTAACTCTAACAATTTGCACATTAATAATAATAATAAACACTTAATAAATGATTTTTCTTTTATCTAATGTATATAATTCTAGCTCATCATCCAACAATGTTACTTCTTTTTTTTTTTTTAGTTAAGTATCATTCAGAATTTTATTATTACCATTTTTGCCTTAGCCCAAATATTTTCCTCCTTTTTTTTTGTTTTCTGAGAAAAAATAGAGATTGCAATTTCTAGTTAAAATTTGGAAGGTAGTAAAAAAAAGCAATCAGAATGCAGTCAAAAATTAAATCATAGCTAATCAAGATTGGGGCTAACTAGACTTTCATGAACTACGTTCACATTGCTTATTTTCTCACTTCTAATTTATGGCTAGGGAGGAAGCCAAGTCTGAAGTTTTGATAATCATTTTATATAGCCAAAACCTGGGATTTTTGTCTTCACTACTAATGAAACTTAACTTTCTTCTCATGTACTAATTTCTTAAATTATCATCCATTCTTTTCATATTCTTGTTTCTCAAACCTAAATGATAGGGCTGAAGGTAGCTGATTCAATGAAGTAGAGGAAGTCAAAATGGCCCCTCAAGTAGCCAATAGTATTTTATGAGATGTTTCCAAAGGTCAATAAAAATGTTGAATTAGGTAGGGTCATGGACAGATCCCTACAGCATTTCACTAATAACCCTTTTCCATATTGGCATCAAGTTATTAATCAACATTTTGGGGTCTAGTTACTAAATGAGTTTTGAACCAAAACTATACTCTGTCATTCAATCTTTCTTCTCATCTTTTATGTAAAAATATCTCAAAAGAATGTAAAATGACTCATTAAAGTTCAGCTATAATTTCTCCACAGCATTCCTTAACTAGTCTAGTAACCTGTCCAAAAATAGAAGTTAGTTTAATCTTAGTAAAATTAGCATATTTTTGGCTTCATATATATATATATATATATATATATGAATATGAAGCCAAAAATATGCTAATTATACTATATATATATATATTGCTGGGGCAATTGGGGTTAAGTGACTTGCCCAGGATTATACAACTAGGAAGTGTTAAATATCTGAGGCCAGATTTAAAGTCAGGTCCTCCTGACTTCAGGGCTAAAGCTCTATCCACTGTTCCAACTTGCTGTGTTCTCCTTTCTAGAGCCCCTAAGTTGGGGTGACAAAACATATCATTGCTTTCTAGAGCCCCCATGCCAGGGTGATTAAAATGTACCTTCCTAGTGGAGAAGTTATAAGACATGGTGAAAAAATGGAGTCCATTTATTTCAATGACTTTCCCCTTTTATACCCTCATACCCTTATGTAACGAAAACACCGAGCATGAGCCCAGTATATACTGTGCACGTGGTACCACATAAACAACTTGCTGTTTGTTAAGGACAATGCCTAGGTAAAGGAGCAGGTCAATTCTCTGAGATCCTCCAAAGCTGTGAATCATAACATCTGAAGGAGTTGCAAGGCAGCCTTTACTGGCATAGGTGTTGCTTGTTGACTGGGAATGGAACAAATTAGAAGCAGAGGGAAGAGGAGAGAGGTCAGACAATACAACAGCCTCTCAGTAGGGAGGTCAGAGAACAGCAACTGCCTCTCACTCTCTTTGTATCATCATCATCCTCTCATATGAAGAAGGGATCCATTCTACAGTCTGAGTTAGACTTTCAGCAGCCACTGGTAAGTGGTTCCCATATCACAACAGCTATTGTATGTACTTTGCCATCTGGTATTACTCTTCCACTTGGTATTATCCTGCTTCAATCACAACACAGGTTGTCACCATCCCCTGACTTCTCAGGAAAGTCAAGCGTCCTTAGAGGAGATGGGGAACTGAACCAGGAATTGTCAGCAGGTTCCCCTCTGGAATGAAGGGTCTTATACCTCACCCAGAGTTTCTCCACTGTCTGGGACCCTCTACACCAACTACACCATGTCTCATAATTAATTCCAAGGTTCTTCAGAGAGATCTTGAGAGTGTCTTTGTATCACTTGTGACCTTCATGTGAGTACTTGCCTTTCATGTGAGCACTGTGATTTCTCTGTAAAATAGTCTTTGGGGAAAACATATGTTTGGCATTTGAATAAAGTGGCCAACATCCTGGAATTGCAATCTCTATGACAGAGTTTGTTTGTTTGGCAGTTCATCTCAATGCATCTCCCCATGCATATATTCTTTAAGTCATTCTTTAAAACAAATATGTAACAAAAACAAAGAGGAAAAAATTAGCACACTCAACCAATATTTTGACCTTGTCTAAAATCAGATCCGAAATTCCATATCACTATTCTTCAACTTCTTCAATGAAAAGACACGAATATTAATTAGACTTCTGATTTCATTTCTAAGAAACTCCTGAATGAAAATATTCCATGTATTATATGTTTCTTACTAGATATTAGATAATTAAACAGTTATCTCTCTCACTGAGTGATTAATTGATTTGCCAATGGTCATACAGCCTTCAGTGATGATTGTCCTTCAGGTTTGAAGAGGCCAAAATGACATCACTATGTTTGGGTACGATATTTCTGACTATGGTTGAACAGACCAATAGGAGCTCTGAGGGATCTGCTATTACAGACAGAGTCCATATAATCTTTTTTGGGTGGAGATGTCTCTAAATGCTCACATCTCATAGTTCTTTTGAGCTACTGAGATTCTGCTTTGTTCATAAAGTACTATGCATGCTGTGCTGAGTGGTCTTGTCCCAGTGTCTCCCATGTCTCATAATTAATTCCAAGGTTCTTCAGAAAGATCTTGAGAGTGTCTTTGTATCACTTATGACCTTCATGTGAGTACTTGCCTTTCCTGTGAGCACTGTGATTTCTCTGTAAAATAGTCTTTGGGGAAAACATATGTTTGGCATTTGAATAAAGTGGCCAACATCCTGGAATTGCAATCTCTATGACAGAGTTTGTTTGTTTGGCAGTTCATCTCAAGAAAAAAGGAAAGGACATCAATGTTTGCTATCTTATCTTGCCAGGAGGTCTTCAGAATCTTTCCAAGACAATTCAAATGGAAGCAATTCAGTTTTCTGGCATGATGTGGATATATAGTCCAGTTTTCACACGTATCCAAGATGAGGTCAACAAAATGGCTCTGTAGATTTTCAGGCTGGGTGGTAGTTTCTTCTTTCCCATATTTTCTTTTGGAGTCTCTCAAACACTGAGCTAGCTCTGTCAATGCTTTTATCAATCTCATCATCTATGTGTACATCCATGGAACACATACTGTCAAAGTAAGTGAACTTATACACAGTATTCAAAATTTCTCCATTTGTTGTAACTGATGGTTCCATATATAGATGCTGTGGTACTGGCTGGTAGAGAATCTCTGTTTTCTTGGTGTCAAATGCTAGGCCAAAATTAGCACAAGGAGCAGAGAATCCATTCATACTCTGTTGCATTTCAGTTTCAGAGGCTGTATTGAGTGCACCTCTTCCTTCAGTTTAGTTTTGGCTTGTAGCCTTTTTGAGTTAAGCAATTAATCAGTTTGGTAACCAATCTTGATGCTATTTTCATTATCATTAAAGGTTTCGACAATTTTGCTGAAAATATCATACTAACAAGCAGGAGACAAGCATACAGCTCTATTATATGTCTGTGGTGACTGGGAAAGTGTGAGAACATTGATGATCCAGAACTGTGCAAACATACCATCATAGAAGTTGTAAACTTGAACTCATCTGGTCAACCAAATTTTGCCATAGTCTTTCACAAGCCTTTACAACTGACAGTATCAAAGATCTTGGTCAGATCAATGAATGTTGTATATGGAACTCTGTTTCACTGACATATCTCCTGGAGTTGCAGGCTGTAAAGATCACATTGACCAGTCCTCAGCCCTTTCTAAAGCCACACTGACTCCAGGGTGTGTTTTCCAAGTTAATCTTCAAGATTAAGTATCAGGCAGTGTTATTTTTCTAGTAGTGGGATCTCTGGGCTAAAGAATATGATCACTTTAGCATATTGTTTTGGTTAATCCTAAATTATTTTCAAATGTGGTAGTAAAACCATTTAATGGGTATTTTTACTAAGAGTACAGCAATCTGCCTCTTTTCCTCAAGGCTTTCTAATATTATTTTTTTCCCCTCTTTTGTCATCTTTGTTAATCCTGAGTATGAGGTAAAACCTCCAAGGATTTTTTTTGGCTTGACACACACATGTACATTTGAATAAATATATGTATGTAGATATGCATAATATCTGTACATATATGTATACCTTATTAATTTCCAAAAAAATCTTATCATACCATTTTCAGAAATATTTATTAAAATTTTTTCCCTCACTTATTAGTTCACCTTTTCCCAAGTGAAATAATTTTATTTATATAAAAGTTTTTCAATTTCACACAGTCAACTTATTTATTTTTTCTCTTATGTTCTCTTCTATCCTTTCTCTTCCTAACAATATTTGGGAAACTGAGTTGGCCTAAATCTCAGCTCATTTTTTTAAAAATCATAGACCTTGTATATTCAGGTTGTGTATCCATTTTGAACTTATTATATATGACACAAGATCTTTTTCTTAATCCAGATTCTGCTTGTTTTCCAGTTTCCCCAGAAATTCTTATCACATAGGAGCCCTTTCACAAGCAAATTTTGTTTTAAGTTTTCTTAAACACTGAGTTATTGATTTCTATTGTTTTAAATTTTTGTTCATCTATTTTGTTCCATTGATCTATTTTTTGACTTTTTAAGCATATGTCAAATAGTTTTATTGATTGCTATTTTATAATATAATTTGAGGCCTGGAAATGTGATTTCCCATAATTACTATTATTTTCATTTTTTTCTCATGAAATTTTAAATCTTTTGCTCCTCTGAATGAATTGTTATTATTTTAACTATTTCTATTAAATATATTCTTGGTAGTTTATTTTGTATAACTTTATATGCATTATATATAATTATATCCATTAATTTAAGAAGCATTTTTATTTTTATTACATTGCTTCTGGCTCAACCTTGAGCAAAGAATGTTCCTATAATTATTTAAATCTGTAGGTTTTTTTTTTCTTTAAATAGTAGCTTTGTAATTAGGATTGTGAAAGTTTTTGTTATGTTTTGGTAGGTCAATTCCTAACTTTTTTTGTAGTTATATTACATTATATTTTGCCCCTTATTGTGTACTTGTATATAATTATAAATTAATAATATATAGTTTGGTAAAATATTTTATTTTTCAATTGTTGTGTCTAATTTATATAATATTGTTATTGATTGTTCTATAAATGTTTAATAGAATTCATTTCTAAATTTGTTGGCACTAAATTATCTTTTAATCAATAATTCCTTCTGAACAGAGTCTGATGCAATGAAAGCACTCTTCAGCTCAAGATAGATTAGAAAAACTGTGAATATCACTAGGATGAAAAGCCCAGCTCAGATAAACTCTGGGAAAGCCAGTGAGATAGTCTTAATCACACCAAATTAGCTACTAAGACCCTCAGTCCTGGCTCAGTAGAGAAACAAGTCAGTGTGGCAGCTTCCAGCTCCCCCAGCTCAGAAGACACACTCTAAAAAAAGGAGTAAGCAAAGCTACCCCCTGCAAGCACAAAGGGCTCCTGTGCTAATAGCCAAAGCTCAGAGGTGCACAGGAAGCTTGGAACAATGTTTTATCCCAGGAGTAGAGCTCAGTCATAAAAATAATAAAAATAGGAAATGCCAAAATTAAAGGAAATAAAGTGATCAAGAAACATAAAAGAAACATGTCCATATACCCCAAAGAGATACTAAAGAAGGGAAAGGGACCTGTATGTGCCAAAATGTTTGTCGCAGCCCTGTTTGTAGTGGCTAGAAGCTGGAAAATGAAAGGATGTCCATCAATTGGAGAATGGTTGAGTAAATTGTGGTATATGAACGTTATGGAATATTATTGTTCTGTAAGGAGTGACCAGCAGAATACAGAGAGGACTGGCAAGACTTACATGAACTGATGCTAAGTGAAATGAGCAGAACCAGGAGATCATTATATACCTCAACAATGATACTGTTTGAGGATGTATTCTGATGGAAGTGGATCTCTTCGATAAAGAGAGCTAATTCAGTTTCAGTTGATCAAAGATGGGCAGAAGCAGCTACACCCAAAGAAAGAACACTGGGAGATGAATATAAACTGCTTGCATTTTTGTTTTTCTTCCCGGATTATTTATACCTTCTGAATTCAATTCTCTCTGTGCAACAAGAAAACTGTTTGGTTCTGCACACGTATATTGTATCCAGGATATACTGTAACCTATTCAATATGTAAAGGATTGCTTGCTATCTGGGGGAGGGGGTGAAGGGAGGGAGGGGAAAAATCGGAACAGAAGTGAATGCAAGGGATAATGTTGTAAAAAATTATCCTGGCATGAGTTCTATCAATAAAAAGTTAATTAAAAAAATAAAAAGAAAAAATAAAAAAAAGAAAAAAAGAAAAAGAAATATGTCCAAAAAAAGCTATTATGGTGACAGGCCAGATCAAAACTCAAATTCAGATGAGGACAAAGGGCCCACAGAAGAAATCTCAAAGAATGACATGAATTGGTCTCAAGCTCAAAGAGACTTCTTGGAAATGCTCACAAAAGACTTTTAAAGGCAAATAAGAGAGGTAGAAGAAAAAACGAGAAAGGAAATGCAAGGTATGCATGAAAGTCAGCAGTTCAGAAAAGGAAGAAAAAAATTTCTGAAGAAAACAACTCCTTAAAAAAATAGAATTAACCAAATGGAAAAAGAAATACAAAAGCTAACCGAGTAAAATCACACATTAAAAATTAAAACAGGGCCAATGGAAACTAATAATTCTGTGAGACAGTAAGAATCAATCAAACAAACTAAAAAAAATGAAAAAAAGAGAAAGAAAACATGAAATATCTCATTGAAAAAGCATCCTACCTGGAAAATAGATCCAGAAGAGACAATTTAACAATCATTGGCCTATCTGAAGGCCATGGTTTTTTTAAAAAGACCCTGGATATCATTCTTCAAGTGATCATTAAAGAATAACTGCTCCAATATTATAGAAACAGAGGGGCAATATCCATTGAAAGAATCCATCAATCACCTTCAGAAAGAGATTTCACAAGGAAAACCCCAAGGAACATTGTTGCAAAGCTCCATAACTATAATTTCAAGGAAAAAAAAATACTGCAAGCTGGCAGACAAAAACAATTCATATATCAAGAAGTAACAGTCAGAGGGGCAGCTAGATGGTGCAGTGGATAGAGCACTAGCCCTGAAGTCAGGAGCGCCTAAGTTCAAATTTGACTTCAGACACTTAACACTTCCTAGCTGTGTGAATCTGGGCAAGTCACTTAGCCCCAATTGCCTCAGCAACCCCCCCCCCCCAAAAAAAAAAAAAAAAAAAAAAAAAAAAAAAAAACAAAAAACAAAAAAACAAAACAAACAAACCAAAAAAAAAATAGTCAGGATTATTGAGGATCTGGCAGCTTCTGTAATAAAGGATCAATGGACCTGGGATACCATATACTGGAAGGCAAATCACCTAGGATTATCACCAAAAATTAACTACCTAGCAAAACTCAGCATCATCTTTTAGTAGAGGCAATGGAACTTCAGTGAAATAAAAGACTATTAGTCATTGCTATTGAAAAAAATCATAATTAAACAGAAAATTTACTCTACAAACAAAGGACTCAAGAGAAGAACAGAAAGATAAATGGGTAAATAGATATTATTTAAAGGTTAAATGGTTCTCTAGATGGGAAAATGATAGCTACAACTCTTGAGAACTGTATCTGTCACTGGGGCAGACAGAAAGGCATCACATGGACTGAGAGTGTGGTTGTAAACAAACTCTGATGTGATAACACCAAAGGGGGACAATAAATTAAGGGGTGGGAAAAGATCTTTACTGGAAAAAGAAGAAAGGGAAGGTATAATGTGACAGTTAATATGAAGAGATGCCAAAAAAAAAAACTATTACATTCAAGAGAAAAGAAGGGAGAGGAGTGAGCATTGTCTAAAGCTTAATCTCCTTAGTTTTGATTCCAAGAGGGAATAATTTAATCTTTTAATTGAGTATAGAAATTTATCTAACTCTATAAAGAAATAGGAGGAGAAAAAAACAAAGAAAAGAGAGGGACAGGATAGAAATGAGGGCAAAAGCACAAAGGGAAAAGATAAGTGAAGAAGGCACAGAGTGCTGGAAGATGAAGTAGTGGGTGGAGTGAGTTAAAATACTACTAAGAAAAGGAGGCAGAGATGATAGGAGAGAACATAGTGGGTAGGGTAGGTAAAAAGAAAAAGCAAGAGTAAGGACAGGGCGGAAAGAGAGAACAAAACTATATAAAGGGATAAAAATAGGATGGAGAAAAATACAGAGCTAGTAATCATAACATTGAAAGTAAATGGGATGAACTCTCCCATAAAATGGAAGCAAATAGCAGAGTAGATTAAAATCCTCAAAAAAAAAAAGTCCTTTCTACCTTCATTTTCATTTTCTGGGATAGAGTTGTTTAAAATATCTATTTCCTTTTTTATTAATTTGAGTATTTTGCCTTTGATTTTTTTGGTTTTACTAGCACAAAATATTGTATAGTAATTTGTAATGTTTCTATTTTTTCACTATTGTGATTTTTAACTTGTTCCCTTCTCTTTGATTAATGTTCTGTTGTCTAAGTTCTGATTTCTTCATTCAACTGAAACTGCTCTTTGATGTTACTAGTTATCTATGCCCAAAGGGCTATCAAAATGTGCCTATCATTTGATGCATCAATATTTCTATCAGGATTATATCCCAAAGAGATCATAAAGTAGGGAAAGGGACCCACCTGTGCAAAAATGTTTGTGGAAGCCCTTTTTGCAGTGGCAAGAAACTGGAAACTGAGTGGATGCCCATCAGTTGGAGAATGGTTGAATGAGTTATGGTATATGGAGGTTAATGGAATACTATTGTTCTATAAAAAACAATCAGCAGAATGATTTTAGAGAGGCTTGGAAGAATTTACATGAATTGATGCTAAGTGAAAGGAGCAGAATTAGGAGATCATTATACGGCAACAACAATATTCTATGAAAATCAATTCTTATGGATGTGGCTCTTTTCAACAATGAGATGGTTCAGACCAGTCCTAATGATCTTGTGATGAAGAGAGCCATCTACACCCAGGAAGAGGACTATGGAAACTGAGCATGGATCACAACATAGCATTTTCACTCTTTTTGTTGTTGTTTTCTTGCATTTTGCTTTCTTTCCCATTTTTTCTTTTTGATCTGATTCTTTTTGTGCAGCATGATAATTGTATAAATTTGTATACATATATTGGATTTAACATACACACATACACACACATTTATATTTAATAAGTTTAATATAGATTACTTGACATCTAAGGGAGAGGGTGGGGGAAATGGGGAGAAAATTTGGAACACAAAGTTTTACAAGGGTCAGTGTTGAAAAATTATCCATGCATATGTTTTGAAAATAAAAAGCTTTAATAAAAAACAAAAAAAAGTTACTAGTTTTCTCTTAATTACTAAATTCAATGACCTTTTCTCAATTGTCTTCCTTCTTGATCTTTCTGTAGCTTTTAACAGTGTTTATTACTCTCTTCTTAATATTTTTTTCTGCATGTGTTTTCATGGCTTTGCTCCCTTCTGATTTTCCTCCTTCCTGTCTTTTCCATCTTTGTGGTTTCTTCCCCTTTCTCATCCCTATAAATTTTCATCTAGGTCACATTGAATAACTGTAGGTGTCCCTTGAGGCTGTTCTCTGGCTCTTACTTTTCTTCTATATTATTTTATTTAATTATGTCATCAGCTTCCTTGGATTCAACTATCATTTCTATGCAGTTGATTTTCATATCTATCTATCTAGCCTTATCCTAACTTCCACTTTTTCATCTACATTTTATGTCCCATTATGTCCTATAGAATTCTTAAACTCAGAATGTCCAAAATCTTACTCTCAATTCCTCTTCTCTTCCTTTTATATTACTGTTGAGGGCACCACCATCCTCCCATAAACTCTGTGTCATCCTCTATTTCTTATTCTTTTTCACCCCGTATATCCAACCAGTTGCCAAAATTGTTTGTTTCCACCTTTTACTATGCTCTTTTATGTCCTTTGAGATTGTCACTATCGCTCTCCCAGGCTAGTATTCATTGTTTTATAAGTGGACCTTCCTCAAGTCTTTCCTCATTCCAGTGAATCCTTCATTCATATATTAAAATAATCTTTATAAAGGTAGGTCTCACCATATCATACTCCTTTTCAACAAATTCTAGTCATTCCCATCACCTTTATGATCAAATATAACATTCTCAGTTTAGTTCTTAAAACCCATATTAACCTGCCCTTTTCTATGTTTTCTGTCTTTTCTCTCCCAAGGGGTAAGTATTTATTAAGGGATTACTATATGTTATGCACTATTTTACAAATATTATTTCATTTGATACTCATAACAACTTTATGAAGTGGTTGACATATCTTTACCATTTTACAATTTATGGGAAGATATAAGAATTGTAAGATCATTTTGTATTTATATTTTGTTGATTATGAAAAAGAATTTTATTTTACACATAGAGCAAAATGCCTGCTTAAAACTCTCCTGCAAAAAGATGTTAGCTATCTGTACATCAAAGTCATTCAAGAATTTTTGAAAGATAAAACAATGTAAATATTCCTATTCACTGACCCTCTGATCATACCTGTTAGGAGAGACAAAATAAGGAGATGTATGCTCACCAAAAACATGAGACACTGATAGAAAAAATCTAATTCATAAGTCAAGTTAAACAGGAATTCATTGTTGATGATGACGTCCTCTAGATGTTTCTGTTTGCAGATGGCATTGTGCTGATTGGAGCCTCCTGGAGAAGATTGATGACCATTTGTGAGATACATTGTGAAATACAGTCATATAGACAACCTGTAGAGCTTCTCTGTCACTGTGTCTATCTAAGACAGACAATAAAGATGGCTGGTTAATTGTCTCAGAGTTGACAAGAAGGAGGAGAGCAACTTGGAGTCATTAAAAGGGCATGATAGTTTGAGAATGTACAATATTCTTAATGACCTCATGTTTCCCAGGAAAGCAGAGGTCCATCTACATAATGCCAGACTTCTATAGGTGGTACTATTGTGGCAGAGAAGTATGTATTATGGATAACATTTTCTGAAGAATTAAAAATGTATATCATAAGAGGCAGGTAGGTGGTACACTGGATAGAGCACCAACCCTGAAGTCAGGAGGACCTGAGTTCAAATCTGGTCTTAGACAATTAATACTTTCTAGCTGTGTGATTGTGGGCAATTCACTTAACCCCAATTGCCTCAGCAATATAAATAATAAAAATAAAAATGTATATCACAGGTTGGGACATTAATGAGAGGAGCACTATGGAGCTGTCATAACTAATTGGGAACTTCAAAGAATAACAAAAGTGAAAAATGTTAAGAAATATTAAATGAAAAGATAGACTGGTTATGAGGTGAGAGTGAGGGATGTCTAGTACTTCTTGGGTTTCCTTTTAAGGAGAGAGTAAGCAAGGCTTTGTTGCGACTGGTCCAGCCATAGCAGCTAGGCAGTCAGTGAGGTTTTAGACCTTGGAGGGAAGGACTGGAAGACCAGCTGAAATGAAACACAGGTCATTTGTGAAGAACAAACTCCATGTATTAATTTGAGGGTAAGTGTTTTTATATCTTTCACCAAAGCAGCAACAAGCACTTATAGGAACATTAACCACCAAGTCATCATGATCATTTTCTCTCTTCCTTGTAATCTCCAAATATGTTGTTTTCCCAGGAAATAGAACAGAGGAATAGTGAGCCAACATCCTGAGTTACCACAGCCATAGGACAGAGGACTAGCCACAGGTAACCTGTGCTGACCAGAGCTGACCAGAATCCTCTGATTCCTCAGAGCGTGCCCTCACAAGGTCTTGCTCTGTGGTTGGTTTTATCCCCTTTTTTAAACATGGGAAACATAGACAAGAGTTTCACAGGATGAATAGGCATGGATGACTTGTGGTTGACATTACTGAAGGGCACATCCCAATCAATGAGATCATTTGTCTATTTGAACAATGATAATTTAAAAAATTAAGTTAGTTTATAGATTTGTCAAGATTGTTGATGTTTTCAAATAATCTTCCTTTCCCTGTTTCCTTTCTCCCTTGCTACCAAAAACAGGAAAACAGTTAGTTGGGTTCTCTTTTTATTGATAAGTGTTATATCATTAGGCAGCCCTGAAAATGTTAGTAAGAGGACCTAATGTCTTTTTTAATTTTTGTTTATTAACAGTATTTATTTGTCTTCTTTCTGCCAAATCCTGAGTTGATGTCTTTCTCCAGGGCTATCTGGGAAGATGATTGGGAAGGTACACATAAGGTAGAAGAGGCATATAAAGAGCAGGAGCAGTAGGAGAAAGAAAGCTGGGAAGTAAAAATAGTTCCACATAGTGAAGAGGATGAGGAAGGCTGCCAATAGGCCTCAGATAAGGTGAAACTCAGGATGATTTTCTTTATATATATATATATGTATATATGTGTATATATATATATATATATTCTTAGAATAATTGATATTTTCAAATGTGGTCCTAATCACCTAGAATTTACTTTCTCTACAATGATGGCCCTAGACCTGATTAATTTGGCTACTGTGTTAGTGTCCCTTGAATGTCCCTTGGTTTCTAAGCTATATCTCTAGACAAGTGAGATCAGAAGACCTGGTATTGATAAGATGCTTATGGCTCCCATAGATTTGAACATCTGGTTGGTTCAGCACTACTGCATATAATAGTTGATTGGCATCTGAGAATATCTCCTACGAGCAAGGGTGAAGATGTACTTGGTATTTTGTCTTTAATCTTCTTGTTTTTTTTTTTTTTTAAATGGAGACATAGTTGAATGTACTTGCTCTCAATTCTTCACTTGAGAAAAATGATCAAAAAGTAAGAGAAATGAACTTAGTTGTAGCCATTAGATATGGTCATAACATTATAGTTGCAAAGCCATTGTTGGAGAGGATGAAGATCATGTATTATTACTACATCATCATGTTTCAAAAAGAAATTTAAAATAAAGAAAAACTTCCCCCAAATTCATTATTACATAAACTTAATGCTTAATTTCCTAAATAATGAAGGAATTATTTTATTCTTTTTAAAAATTTATTTTATTTGAAAAAACAGTGAGAAAAATAAAAACAGAAAAGGAATACAAAACAAAAGAGAACATTGTCATGTGCCCGATAAAACATCAGGGAGGATTTTAAATATATAACAACAAATTACCAGATCAAGAAAGTATGTATTATTAGTAGAAGAAATTATATTCACGAATGTCTATTTTTTCATTACTTTATTATAAATTGTTCTTTGGTTCCCTGCTGTGCACCTCATTTATTTTATTCTTTTATCCCTTTCATCTCTCCACTACTCCCAAGCAAGGTGAAGTTAAATATAAAGATATATTTATGGATACATATGTAGATATATGTATGCATATGCACACACTGGCACACACCCTCCCCCCACAAACATACACCTTTCCTATCTTTGCTTATTCTTTAATTAAACTCTGCTCCATAATTTGCCTATTACTTAATCTTCCCTCATTCTTTGCTTGCCCATCCATTTCTTATTTCTTTATACATTTTATCTTCATTGTATGTGTATATATATATAGCCTATTAAACCCATTCCCAATATAAGTTTTCAGAGCTGTGAGCTCTCCTTCCCTCTCAATGCTTTAATGTGCCCATTCTTCCTCTGCACCTCATTTGTATAACATGAGGATTACTTTTACCTTAACTCTATCAGTCTTTCTTTTGAGTTACCCTATTGTTGATGTGAATCTTAAACATATAGTATATATTTTCTCATGTAAAAAACAAATTTGTCCATGTTTAAACAGTTTATCCATGTTGAATTTCTTAGAATTAATCTTTGATATTAGCTTTTATATGTCAAATTTTCTGTTAAGTTTGGGTTTGGTTGATAGAAAGTCCTGAAAATCTAAAGTTGTTGAAGGTCCATTTTTTTCTCATTCAAAATTATAGGTAATTTTTCTGGATATGATACTTTTGGCCACAGACCTAGTTCTTTTGATTGCTTGTAAATATGATTCTAGGACCTGTGGTATTTTATTGGAGCTGCTGGTAAGTCTTGTACAATTCTAATTGGAGCTCTAGCATATTTGAATTGTTCTTTTTTTTTTTTTTTCTTGCAAACTTTTCCCTTTGATCTCAGGGATTCGAAACTTGGCAATAATATTCTTGTGTGTTTTCCACAAAGGATATCTTTGGGGTGACAAATGGTAGATTTTTTTTTCTATTTCTACTTTCTCCTCTTGTTCCATCACTCCAGGACAATTTTCTTGGATCATTTCCTGCACTATATTGTCAAGGTTCCATTTCTGGTCACAACTTTCTGGCAGTCCAATTATTCTTTGATTTTCTCTTCTTGATTTTCTATTCTCCAGATCTGTCATTTTTCTTATGTTTCACATTCTGTTCTATTTTCTCATTCTTTATAATTTGTTATTTCTTGGTCTCTCATAGCTTCACTGGCTTCCCCTTGCCCAATTCTAATTTTCAAGAAATTATTTTCATCTTTGAGACTCTGTACCTCCCTTTCTAGTTGGTTAACTCTTTTTTCATAATCTTATTTTTCTTGGATGGTTTTTATTTTTTATTTTTACTTTTTCTCAATGTTTCTCATTTGATTTTTAAATTCACATTTGAGTTCTTCTATAAATTTTCTCTGGACAGAGAGCCATTTCACATTTCTTTCTCTTTTGGTAGAAGTTTTGTTTTGTTTTTTACTAAAGTGTTCTCCTTTGAAGATCAACCCAGGTGTTCTTTATTCCTATATGTTTCAATGGTAGGGTTCTTTCTTCTTTGCCAGTTCATTTTTTTTAATGAGAGGTATTAGGTGAGTGGATGGTGTTTCAAGCTTCTCTTCAGCTCTCCACTCTGACTAGGAACCCCCAACCGAGAGTTCCACCCTCCTGGAAGTGCCCACAGCCACTAGCGCCCCTACCCCACTGCTTCTGCACTAACCAGGTGCTAGTTTCTTCACCCATTTCTCAGGAGCACAGCTGGGCCTAACATTCCTAATCAGCCAAGGTTCACTTAGTCTTCCCCAACCCAGACTCCAACTCCACATATAGATCTGGAGGTAAAATTTTCGATGGTTCCTGCTGAGGTTCCAGCCACACCCCAGGTTGGTCCTGGGCTCCCCCCTTGGTGTTTCTTCAATAGGTAACTGAGAGGTGTTTGCACTTCAGACAAGTTAATCCCCAGCCTGGCAGCTTTCTTCTGATCTTTTGTTGCTGTATTAGGAGGACCCCTGTTCTGTCCCAAATCTCCCTGATTTTTCACTAGTCTATGTTCACCTTGAGGTGCAAAATTTGTTCTATTTCTTCAGGAAATAAAGAGAACTTGAAATTTACCAAACTACTCCACCATCTATCTCCCCAGAATCCTCCCTGAATTATTCTCCGACTTTTCTGAAAGAATACTTGGATACAAATTGTCCTCATGTTTCTGTCTTAGTTGAGTGCAATGAGGTATGGGAAATAATGTGACCTCCTATATATATGAGCCTCCAATTACCCAAAAGTCAATATATTTCCATATGGTTTTATTCTATTTTGGCTCTATCAGAACCACAATCATATTAGAAATGCTAAGTCACTTTGTATTTTATACTCATTTATGTAACATTAGCATATGAATATTTGGAAAATTATATGCAAGGGAATGATAAACTAGAAGTAATCAAATTTTATTCTATATAAAATTGCACCTTGAATCACTACCTTTAACTCATGCTTCCTTTTAACAAGTAAAGTTTATATTGTTCTTGTCTTGATAGGCTAGACAACAAATGTGAATAATTTCTCATTCCTGTATGAAAGGATTTTTTTTTATCCTTTATTGCTCAGTTTTACATATTATTTAGACTTCTTAAAAGGAAGGATTTTATTTTCTTCAGTTGCAATTCATTAAATCCTTGAGTAAATACATTATTTTTAAAAATAAACCAAAACCCCCAAATTATAGTCTTCTACCAACCTTAAAGAAAACAAACAGCACTAAATTAACAATATCTTTAGTTGTACCTGGGCTTAAGTGGATTATGGTGTGTATTCAACAGTTTTTGTGTTAAACAAAATAAACATCGATGTTTATTCTGTCATTTGAGCACAGGTGGACACTTGGGTAGCAAGCACCATGCAGTGTAACACATGGCACTACACAACATGGGGGCAAAGAGCAGGCATTCTGACCTAGCAGTCATTTTATGGACATTTTGCTGTCTGTGTTTTCTCATGTAATAGTTATCATACAGGTTCATAAAGTATGCTGTGTTTATTGCCATTTTGTTAAACATTTACAGGATAATTATCTCATCAGAAGGGTGAAACAAATAGTCACAATCCAACTACAAGTATAAGGCTAATCAGAAGTCTTGTTTTGTTTTGTTTGTTTGTTTGTTTATTTGTTTTTACATTTTGACAGATAACATTTTGTCCATGTCCTTCATAATGTTGGCACCCTGTGCATATTAGATGTAATCATTGCTGAAAGGAAACTTGCATCCATCTGGAAGCAATAAACTTTTCTAAAAGACTGCACAGTGTTATTTAATCCTGTGACTTCTTACTGTGAGCGAAATTAAGGTTTGATGCAGTTGTGTCACATCATATTGATATCAAATTTATCTTTCTAAAACAGTGGTAGAAATGTTACAATATCAAGGAGAAAATGGCATATTGTAATTTTATAAACTTTGCTTTGGACATATTCTGTATATAGTAGCATATTGTATCTATAATTTATTTTTGTTACAGATAAATTATTTAAAATCTTTCCAAATCTATCATATTATCTGACATTATAGTACTTAAATATTTTTATTTGAGCTTCCAGCTATAGTTGTACATCTAAGTATAAGAAAATGAAAATTATGTACCCTGTTTCATTATTGTCTTATACTGGATACATTTTCTTTTAGAAAAAAAATCCAAAAACAAACCTTTTTTACTTGACAGTAATACATTGTTATATTTGGAGCCCAGTGACCTAAAAACTGAGGCATTTTTAAGATCAGACTATTTGAAATGAACTTTTAGGCCTTTCCAGAAAGATTCAATAACTTTCACATATTTGATTTATTTTCCTGCTTTAAAAGTGTTTGTTTTTAATTGAAAGGAAAAGACAAAAACAGTTTTTTTTTTGTGAGAGTGCTTTTTAATTATGAGACAGCTTAATCCATCAAGTTTACACATTTATTTATTATTTTTGAATCTGCAAAACATAAATTTTTAAAAAGATTAAATTTATGGTTTATGCCTAAGCTCACTATCAATTTAATTTAGAGGGACAAAGAGAGGATGTTTTACCCTTTGTAATGTAATTATTCTCCTGTTTCTTAGTAATTGAGATTTTTGGGCAGCTATTTTTTTTTAAACAAGACGAAGTTGATATGTGCTTTATTTATAATCTCTTAATTATGGAAAAAATAATAATTACACATATAGTTAATGGGATTTTCTAGTTTTTCATTAATAACAAAAATTCATTAACAATACTATACTTAGATTATAGTTTTTAAAATACATTGCCTATCTAGAAACAATATTCATTTAATGAATAAATGAATGGATATATCTTAGAACATCTTGAATTAAGATTATTATTTTATTTAGCATGACTTAGGATTCTTTAATTCTTTCTCTGTTAATATGTGTATAGGTAAATATGATAAAGTCAGAATGATTGGTGATGGGCTCAGCATTTTTGGAGTCTGATTGTATTTCTCTTCCATTACTTGGACCATTAGAACATCTGAGGATCTGGGGATTTTGTGATTAGGTTCTAAAGTCACTATGTCCTCTAATATGACCTTTCCCGAGAAATTGGTGTTTGTTTTATTGAGGGAGGAAACTGTATTAGAAAGTATGAAGAATATGGTACATTTTTACAATATTTACCTGGTAGTTAATTTTTTTTCACATATTAGGAACATTAGTCAGCAGACTTGTATTAAATTCTCAGTGTATTGAGAAGCAATTTGGAGAAAATAAAATGATGTGTACTATTCTAGACCTGGAATTAGAAGATGTGAGTTCAGTTATAGAAGCATAGTGATAAATATTTGACAGCCATTTTTAAAGTACATTTAAGACACTTTTAAGTTTAATCTGCATCATTAACATTTCTTCCATCACTTTCTTAAATTTAGACAGTCAACAAAACAATAAATCAAGCTCTGATTTGTAGTTTGTTATTTTCCATTGAAAATGGCTCTCAAGCCAATATGATTTAACTCAAATTCATCCTTGTATCTCACTTCAGACATTTAATTCATGAGATATACTTATTAGCCTGTTAGGAGCAGATATTTCTTTGTGGCCAGAGAGCAGGTGTTTTTTGTTTGTTTGTTTTTGTTTTTGTTTTTTGAAGTGTACAAGCAATTTGGTAACTTTTATTCAGTAACTTTCCAATAGAGTGAAACAATTCACAACTTTACAAGAATAAATTAGGGCACCTGCCTTAGCCCCTCATCACTGATTTTTGTATAAGTTCCATGAACTGCTGAGAAAAAAAGTATACTCTTTTCATTCTACATTCAATTTTCTCCAAAGAAAGGGAATAAGAGAAATTTCATACATAGTTGTCTAGTATTCTATTTACTGTTTTAACTTCATTCTTATTTATTCTGTGGTTTGATTTATCTAGTTCTGAGAGTGCAAGGTTGAGATCTCCAACTATTGTAGTTTTGTTATCTATTTCTTCTTAGAACTCTCTTAACTTCTCCTTTAGGAATTTAGATGCTACACCACTTGGTGTATATATGTTTAATATTGATATTGCTTCATTATCTATGGTACTCTTTAGCAAGATATAGTTTCCTTCCTTATCTCTTTTAATTAGATCAATTTTTGCTTTTGCTTGATCTGAAATCAGGATGACTACCTCAGCTTTTTTACTTCATCTGAAGCATAATAGATTCTGATCCAGCCTTTTACCTTTACTCTGTATGTATCACTCTGCTTTAAATGTGTTTCTTGTAAACAACATATTATAGGATTCTGGCTTTTAATCCAGTCTGCTAGCCACTTACATTTTATGAGAGCATTCATCCCATTCACATTTACAGTTAAAACTACTAATTCTATATTTCCTGTTATCTTATTAACCCCGAATTATACTTTCCTCTTTCCTTTTCCCCTTTCCCTCCTCCCTAGTATTTTACTTATGAACACTACTTGCCTTTAGAGAACCTTCTCCTTTCTTATACCTTTCCCCTACTATTTCTCTTTTCCCTTCTATTTAGCCTACCCTTTCCCTTTTTTCCTTTTCCCTCCCACTTTTCTATACAATGATAGATGTTTCTTGAGGAAACCAAATATATCTAATATTCTTTCTTTTTGCCAAATCTGATGAGAGTAAGATTCACACAATATTCATCACACTTCCTTCTTTCCCTAAATTATAATGTTTTCTTTGTCTCTTTCTGAGATGTATTTTCCCTCATTTTACCTCCATTTCTTTAACAATCCCCTTTCCATTCTAGTTTTATTTTTATTATGCCAGTAAAATCAGATTATATGTGTACTCTCAATGTATCCCCACAACAGAAATACAGTTCTCAAGAGTTTTTTTTTCCTTTCTTTTTATCTTTTTATGCTTCTCTTGAGTTCTTTATTTGGAGGTTATGTTTTTCGTTTAGCTCTGGTCTTTTCATCAAAAATAAAAAGGAATTCACCACTTCATTGAATGTCCATCTTCTTCCCTGAAATAAAATGCTCAGTTTAGCAGAGTAATTTATTCTTGCTGCATTCCAAGTTCCTTCACCTTTCAGAATAGAAGATTCCAGGACTTTTGATCCTTTACAGTGGAAGCTGCTAGGTCCTGAGTAATCCTTACTGTAGCTCCTCAATATTTGAATTGTTCTTTCTGGCTGGTTGTAATATTTTTTCCTTGGTCTCATAGTCCTCAAATTTAGCCATGGTATTCCTTAGGGCTTTAATTTTGGGGTCTCTTTCAGGAGGTGTTTGGTGAATTCTTTCAATGGTCATTTTACCTTCTGTTTCTGTGATATCTGAGCAGTTCTCTTTGATGGTTTCCTGAAAAATAATGCTCTTTTTTAAAATCAAGTATTTCGGGGTGTCCAATAATCCTTACATTGTCTCTCCTGGATCTATTTTCAAGGTCAGTTGTTTTCCCAATTAGATATTTTACTTTTTTTTTTTTTTTTTTGGTTTTGCTTGACTGATTCTTGTTGTCTCATTGAGTCATTCATTTCCATTTGTTCAATTCTGAATTTCAATGAGTTATTTTCTTCCTTTACTTTTTTTAAACTTCTTTTTGTATTTGTCTTATTGAATTTTTAAATGAATTGCTTTGTTCTATGGAATTTTTTCCATTTCACAAATTCTGTTTTTTAAGTAGTTATTTTCTTTTTTTCCATTTCACAAATTCTGTTTTTTAAGAAACTATTTCCTTTTTCTGTTTCACAAATCCTGTTTTTCTGGGAATTGCTTTCTTATTCCGTTTTATCAGATTTATCTTTCAGTGAGTTATATGCTTTTTCCATTTCACTAAGTCTTATTTTGTAGTGAATTTTCTTCAGATAGTTTCTGTGTTGCCTTTTACAGGCCCTCTTGCAAATTTTTCATCTTATTTCCCCATTTTTCTTCTACTTCTCTTTTAAGATCCTTTTTAGTTTCTTCTAGGAGAGCCTTATGTGATGGGGACTAGATTATATCACCTTTTAGGGCTTCATCTGGAGACAATCTGCCTGTAGTTTCCTCAGGGTTTGAAATCTGTTCTTCTCTTTTGCCAGAAAAGCTGTCAATCATTAGAGTACTTCTTACTTTTTTACTATTTTTTTTAAAGTTAAGTTCTGCCTTTAGAGCAGAGGAGGTTTTCCAAGCCACCACAGATGTGCTGGTCCAGGGCTGATTCATTCCCAGTGCTGGATGGGCGTGGCCAAGTCCCATGAGAGTTTGGTGTTTGGAGGTTCACTATTGATCTTTTGTATTTGTGTTGGATGTTTTATAACTTCTCTGCTGATCTACAGGCTTGATCCAGGACAGAGTGGCCAACACTGCTGTAGATTCTTGTGAATTCCTCCCCATAGATTCTCTGTCAAGTAGAGTCTGAAACTCCAGCAAAGTCAGCAACATCCCAGGACTCTGCACTGTCTGCACTGGTGTTTGTATTCAGCTGGTTATGGTGATTGCCTCCCTCCCATTTCCAATTGAAACAGATCTTTTCTGGAGATCTTTGAAATTATCTTCTGCTGATAATTTTTTGTACTCCCAATATTTGTGGGTTCTATCATTTCAGAGCTAATTCAAGGGTTGAATTTCATAATTATTGTGAGGGTTGTAGAGAAGGTCAGAGAGAAACATGCGTTGTCTCCACCATCTTGGCTCCCTAGAACATATTTTGTAGTTATGTCCAAATAATTCCTGACTCCAAATATTTCATATTATCGACAGTTATTTTAAATGAAAATTCTCCTTGCATCTCTTGGTGCTGGACTTTGTTGGTAATATGTAAAATACTGATGATTTCTATGGATTTATTCTGTATCATGCAACTTTGTTAAAGTTATGGATTGTTTCTAGTAATTTTTTTAGTTGATTCTCTTGTGTTCTCTAAGTATACCATCATATCATCTGCAAAGAGTGATATTTTGGTTTCCTTGTTACCTACTCTAATTCTTTTAGTCTCTTTTTCTTCTCTAATTGCCAAAGTTAACATTTCTAATACAATACTGAATAGTAATGGTGATAGTGGGCAATTTTGTTGTCCCCGATCTTATTCGGAATGGTCCTAGTTTGTCCTCATTACATATGATGCTTGCTGATGGTTTTAAATAAATGCTACTGATCATTTTAAGGAAAAGTCCATTTATTCCTATACTCTCTAGTATTTTTTAAAATAGTGTTTTTTAATTTTTAAAAATAATCCAATGGGTGTTGGATTTCATCAAATGCTTTTTCTGCATCTATTGAGATAATCAATATGTTAGTTTAGTTATTGATATAGTCAATTATGCTAATAGTTTTCCTAATGTTGAACCAGCCCTGTATTCCTGGTATAAATCCTACTTTGTCATGGTGTATTATCCTGGGAATGACTTTCTGTAATCTCTTTGCTAATGTTTTATTTAAGATTTTAGGGAGATTGGTCTATAATTTTCTTTCTCTGTTTTCATCCTAACTGGTTTAGGTATTAGTTCTATGTCTGTGTCATAAAAGGAATTTGGTAGGATTTGAGTAGATGTCTTTTAAGAAATAGAGGAATAGATTGAGGAAGCTTTTTGTCCAATGACTTTTGTCCAATGTCCAATGTCCAATGGTGTTCAGTAGATTAACATATTTCTATTAATTTGTTCAATCATTCTTCAATTGATAGATATTCTGTTGATTTCCAGTTTTTTTTTGCCACTACAATAAAAGTTGCTATCAATATTTTTATACAATAGATGTCTTTTTCTTTGATCTCCTTAAGATGGATGATAGGAGTGATATTGCTGGGTTAAAGATTGTGCATAGTGGTTTCTGCTAGGTTAAAGAGTATGTAGAGTGGTTTCCCCTTGAAGGAGGTCTTTAAATAGAGACGAATGGAGTTTATTACAACAGGGATCTCTTTTAGGTATAGTTTGGACTAAATGGCCATTGAGATCAATTCAAACTCACAATTACTTATTAATATTATTATTATTAAAGTGGCAGGCTGGAATTAATTAGTCAGGATTAGGGAGAATACAGGTAGAAGTGCCTACTTATGAAGATACTATAATATGGAGGGAGGGAATGAAGATCAACACTATGGTGGTAGCAATGTGTGTGGAGAGGGGAGGTGTCATAAATAGAATACACAGAATTTAGAAACTGATTTGAAAGCTCAGATAGAGGTAAAATATAATGCTAAGTTTTTTAAAAATAGAGAATTGGATGAAGAAATAGTGAAATTTGATTGATATGGGCTTTTCTGGAAATTATAATATTTCTTATTATTTTTAACTCCTGTCATGTTTTTTAAAGGAAATGATTAATTATAGCCATTTTTCAGATAGTGGTTGAGGTAATGAGATGTCTTCATTCATTCATTCAGCAAATGTATATTGACTTGACTACCAGGGACTAAGCATATGAAATGTACATATGTATGATATAGTTCCTCCTTCAAAAATCATCAGTTAATTGAAAATTTCATATTATTTTACATGCATATATATATATACTATATATAGAAAAATACATATGTAATTATGTGTATTTATAAATAATTATTTATAATTTGTTCTATACCATCAATCGCATTTAGTTGAAAAGTTGTCCAATACCTTTAAGTCTTCATATGTGTGTGTGTGTGTGTGTGTATGTGTGTATACATGTTAATTATATATTCATTTGATATATATTTGTTGACTTGACTACCAGGAACTGTATATGTGAAATGCAAATATGTCCCTCTTTCTAAAATTATAATTTAATAACAAAGATTTAATATATTTATCTTTACATGCATAAACATTCTTCTATAAATGACATGTGCATATGTATACACATATGAAGATATGATATATGCATATATACATACTTATTTATAATCTTATCTATATCCCTCATTTGCATTTAATTGGAAAATTGTTCTACAATTTAAGTTTATGTATACATACATATAAATTCATTATGTTTATTATATAATTATATTATAAATATATATATTCATTATTTACTGATGCCTACCAGGAACCATGCAAACCCTTTGAATCTGTTTTCTCCTCTAGGAAATGAATATTATAGTGTCTGTATTTTAATTTGAATGTATAATATATGTTAATATATTAGAATACTAATATAGTTTGGGCAAGATGAAAAGATAGTCTTTATATATTTAATTTCATCTCCTTACCCAAACTGATGAAATTACATGTTCTAGAGAGATATTAATATATTTAAACACAAAGAAAAGGTTTTACTTTTTACTCCTTTACTAAGCTCCTATTACTTCTTTTCCATGAAATTAGAAGTGCATCTTGTTCTCTGGCTGAAGATCAACTGTGTCTCTGATGGTTTATAAAAAAAACAAAATAAAACAAAACAAAAACCTCACCAACTTTGAGAAAAATGAAATATTTGTAAAGCCTACCACTTATCAGGTTCTCTATGAACACTTATATTTCCTCCTTTCTTTCTAAAGAGCATGATCTCTGATAATAGAGAGGAGAATCAAATATAGAAAAACCCTCAGTTCTTAAGAAAGTTTTGTACTTTGTCTTTTTTTCTTGTCCTTTAACAGAGAGCAACAGTCAAAGAATAGTTCTTTCTTTCCATTTCTTCCTCTTCCTCCAGTCCGGTATGTTGTTTTATAGAAGACCTACATATTCAGTAGGAGTCTACACTTAGCATGAGTGTATGTGGGATCCCTGGCAGCAGAAAGAGAGCAAATTATGAATTCAAGGCACCAGAGATTGCACATCCCTTAAAGGATCTCATAGCAAGGGAAAGTTAAAGGATCATTCCAGAGAAAATGTTTTACAATGAAACACAATTAAACAAAACTAAATGCCTGACAGCATCATTATACACACACTTTCTCTCTCTCTCTCTCTCTCTCTCTCTCTCTCTCTCTCTCTCTCTCTCTTTCACACACACACACACACACACACACCACACACATTCAACTAATCAAGAGTTATATATACAATCCTTTGTTAAAGAAATGACTGCGCTTTCACAACCATCAATAAAATTAAAATAATTCATTTGTTTGTGTTGCAATAGTAAGAGAATTTCTAACCCTCTAAGAGCCCCAAGCATATTAATATTGCACAGACTATTGGATGCACTTAAACCAACTCCTAGAGTTATTTTTTTGTCCAGAGAAGCAGTCTGTGATGATGTGACTTGGCAATTTCCACAGCCAGTGTTTTAGCTCCTGCTTCTATAGCTCTTGAACTAGGGGAAAAAACGTTCTGGGTACCAGAGTCTTTGTTTCTGTGAAATGGTTCAGCATCACAAATGAATATAGCTATGTTAATGGAAATGACATTAAGTAAGATTCTTTACCATCTATTTTACTATTACACTCTAAAGACATTTGACTTTCACCCGAAAATTTCAAATGTAATGCCTTTCCTCACTAGCAGAAACTCTCTCTGCTTTTGTTTGTAATTTTGTGTTTGGCATAGCTTTTTGCTCACAATAAGTATTTACTAAATGCCTTTTTCATTTAATAGTCATTCATTTAGACATCAAGAAAATTCAGATAAATATAAAGGACATTTGTGTATGTGTGTTTTGTTTATATGTGTATGTTTATAAATGTTGTTTATCCTTCATTCTCCAAGAGAATAGCATCAGGGAGGTGATGCCATGACATGCAAATGAATTGGACTGAAGTGAGGGAGGGCTTTTAAAGGTCACTTGCTCCACTTTCTCCTTTAGAGCCATCTGGGTCCAGTGGTAAAATTATATGCAAATACATAATACAGATCTGCATATACACATACATGTACACACACACATATATATATATACATATATGACACAATTTACAAATTTGCACATAATTAATAATATAATAATAAATATATATGATAAAACAATAAATAAAGTAATATAATAATAATAATAAAGCAATTGGAACAAGTAACATCAGTGTGGGTCAAAAAATTTGAATATAACAATAAAGTACTTGTTCAGTTGTGTTTGATTCTTTGTGACCCCAGTTGGGGTTTTTCTTATCAAAGATATTAGAGTATCTTGTAATTTCCTTTTCTAGATTTTACAGATGAGGAAATGAGGTTAATAGGGTTAAATGACTTGCTTACAGTGAAACAGCTAGGAAATATCTGAGGTCAGATTTGCCCAACACTCTGTGCACTATGGTAACACCTAGCAGTCCTATTCATTTTAAAGTGAAAATGATAAAATATAATTGATTACATTCTGATTTACATATATATGTATATGTATTATTACAGATATAATCATTAAATAAAGAAAAATTAACATTCCCTGGAAGATGCCACATTCGACTGAGATGACATGACACAACATATATTGAGATAAATAAATACAAAGCACATACAGGAGGGAATAAAGCATACCAATTATTTATAATGTTTGCTTTCTGAAAACATTTCAACATGTTATAGTTATTTTTAGTCCAGCTGAAGCAGAGGATAATTTCTTAAATGTATAAGAAAATTTGAATTTTAAAGACATATATTTGCTGAAAGTTAATAAAGATGACATAGTCCAATATCATATCTTTGGTCTTGCTCATTCCTTTGATGACAGTCATCAAGATTTTTATGGTTAGTTGATTGATTGATTTTGTGTTGAATAAAGCATGATGATGATTGGTGTTTTCTTTTCATGTAAATATTTAGTATCAACATGACATTTCCTTAATGTTAATAGAAGTTTAGAAGTAACTGGTTTTAAAATTCAATCACATATTCTTAATAGCTTACTTTAAAAGTAATAAGAATCATCATTTATATGATATTTATTTATTTGGAAGTATATATGTACATGTGTATTCATATATACTTACATATATTTAGAAGTATGTGTCTGTGTGTCTGTGTGTCTCTGTGTGTGTGTTTGTGTATATATATGCATTCTTGTTGTTTGCAACTTTCAGGAACACATTCAAGAAAGCACAGTAGTTGATTTGACTTCCTGATTTTAGCATTTGATAGATAATTGTTCAATTTGAAGTATATTTATCATTGACATTTAAATTCTTCCAGGGATTAGCTAATCTTTCAATCATAATGTAGGGTAGAAACCCATACTTGAAAGTCAGCATAGTTTTATCATCAGGGAAAAAAAGAGCAGTATGGTGTTTATTTAAAAAAAAAGATTTTGATGCAGATAGCAATTTTTCTCAGTATTTAAAAAAAATTCCTGTTAGGAAGGTGAATATTGCCCCCTATCCTCACTATTATTGTTGTATTTCTCTAAATATGTTGTGTTTAGGCTTAACAATTGTTAAAGCTTTAACCTAGAGGGCATTCAATTTTTTTTAAAATCATATTTACTGAAATGAAAGAATAATCTTGTTTGTTTAAACCCTAGTTTAACCCAGTTGTTAACAATTACATTGTTGTGTCTTCTTACAATTAAACTGTATTCAAATTTATTGGTCCTTTGCTTCACAGATATTTAACTCAGTATGTGGTGTATTCAAACAGAATCTTGTATTTTTAATTAGGGGATTAGATAAGTAAGTCTAAATAGCCCAGAATGTTAGACTCCATGTTGCTTAAAAGTCTAATATACCATACGTGTGGACATAAACTCTGTTATTACAGATTCATATATCAGGCAGCCTCATTTTTCAGGCAGTATTTTAAAATGTGGACATGTGCAGAAACTGCAAGCACAATTAGCGTCCAGCAGATAAATCCAGCTCTAATCCTGTTTACGGTCTACATCAGACAGATGTGCCAAGATTGATTTCGACAAGCCTTCAGCTTACAGTAATATTTTTAAAAGTGCAATTCACTATTCTATTTTTGTTAAATCTCTGCTAAATATTTTTAAGTGTTGTTGGTCTTCTTCTTCTAACTGCTGTAACCTACTTTATATAAGTCTCTGCTTTGCTCTCATGGTGACGGGATAACTTGGCAGGAGAGATTATCTTTATTCCCTGTAATTAAATTGACTTTTTTTCCCAGAAGATACAACAATAGGAAGTGGGTGCTGAATTAAATAAATAGCATGATATCCAATAGATGTATACTTAAATCCCTTTCAAGAACAGATGGTACCCAGTATCTTTGTAAGTAATGTGAGAGGACAGTTAATGTTCTGAAATAGCTAGCTATAACCGATATGATCCTAATGAACCAATAGTTTTTCAATGATAAAACACATCAAAAACAAAATAATACACTATTTGTGTAATTTTAGTTCTCATAGCAAACACATTTTTTGCATGATTCTTAAGATTATGTTCTAAAAATGGCAAATACAATTTATTTTATGTAACAAGTTGTTATTTTTCTACCAATAAAAATGAATATTTTAGCTTGTGATATAAATAATATTTATATTATTTATTTAAAAGATACTTCTATTTTGTATACATATTCTATATGCATCTATTAGATTTCCATTGTAAGTAAAACTTATCCATATTAGTGAAAGCTTTTATTTTTATTTATAGTAGAATTTAGTTGTTGTATAGCACACATATATTACTGCCATAGGAATATGAATACAGTAGGTGAGAATTTTAATAGATATTCATCTTATGTTATTTGGCATTCTCAAGCTTTTCCAGTTTTAGTTTGAAAATTAAGGCTGCATTTCTTTCTCCAGGTTCCTATGGGGATTAAAAGGAGCTAGGATTTTTTTTTTAAGGAAACTGTGTAGGTATTAGACATAAAAGTGGATTTTAATTGGGCTTGTACTTAGAATACCTATAAAAATAATCCTTTCTCAATATGATTATTTACAATAACATTTGTTCTTGTCACATCATATTCATGTTCTTTTAGATCATCTAAATTTAAAGTGTTTGGGGGGTTGACCAATGACTATTCTTTAAACAATGTTCATTTTCTCTTTTTAATCAACCTTTTAAAATTCCATTTTTCATTAACTTTTAAATGAAGAGCTCTGAACCTAAGATTCATGAATTTGTTTTAAAATATTTTAGTAACTGTATTTCAATCTGCTTGCTTTTTTGGCAGGGGTGTAATCTTGTGCATTTTATTTTATGCATTTAAAATTCTGAGAAGGAATCTATAGGCTTCACACATGACTTATAGAATCTTATCAGCATTTGTGCGGTAGAAGAGTTTCCTTCATCTCGTGCAGTGTTGCTTTACTTGCATTCTAGGAAGACAATGAATATTCTGCCATTAGGCCAGCAGGATGCCTACTTATATTCATCTCAACTAAAAATTTTAAATTTTCACTGAAAAGAATTCCTGGATAACTCTTAAAATTGAAAACTTTAACTGCTATTTTCTCTAATTTGATAATGTTCCCTTTCAGGAAATTTTTGTGTCCTAATTTTATTCTGAAAATCATGTAATTAAAGTAAGGAAATGGGGCTTTCTCTCTTACAATTATCCATATTAGATCTATAAAACTTGTGACATGAAATTCTCTTCAAATTTAATAAGCAATCAGGTCAGCTGGATAATACTCCTGATAGATTGTTAATGTTAGATTGTTAGGTTGTAGGGATTGTTTTGTGGAAAGAATGAAATGATTGTAAAAGCATTAAGTACTTACTATATGTCAGAGAGTGTGCTTAAGCATGGGCAATACTAATAGAAAAAGAAGATAGTATCTGCTTTTCAGAAGTGCACATTTTTTAAGGAGAAGACAGCACATTCAGGAGGTTTCCCCTGCATCATATGGTCCCATAGACTTTAGGGTGTAGTGAGTGGCAAAGCAGATGGAAAGGTACCTTCTTTAGCGTTGATTCCATTCAGAGTCATATCTATTTCTAATGTTGACCCATTTGACAATTTTAAGGACTTTGGATTTGAGAAAAAAAAATTTTGCCTAGTTTTTGGTGGCTGTGGCTGCTGGGGAGGTGGAGGTTACAATAAACATTTTCTATTTTGCATCTCTATAGTGGTTGATTTCCTTATGTGGGGTTGAGCTGAGTTAAAAAAGGACAGGTGGTCTGGAAGTACTTCTCTTCCTAAGCTTTCTGGGTCAGGGTCCTGGTTCACCTGCATCAGGATATGAGGGGAGGTAGTGGTTCAAGTAGTAGGGGTTTTTACCTAGCACATACTGCCTCTAGCCTCTCTTTTAGTGGTCAACAGTTAGTGGATATGACTGGGTTTTTCAAAAAAGGGCTTGCTTCTCTACATGATAACTTTGAGGAATGACCTAGAAGCAGGTCTAGTGATCTGGACACTAGTGATCATAATTCCTAGAGCTTTTGGATTTACTTGCCCATTGGTGGTAATTGGTCAGTGGTTGGTTTTAGTAGTATAAAGAGACAAAGAAGGCAGATTTTTTTTCTTTTTTTCCTTTAGTTTCAACAGCACCTGCATTAGACCAGGCACATAGTAAACAATTAAATGCTTGCTCATTTTATTAATTTATAAATGACAGTAATCTTGACATGCAACATTGCTATAATAAACAATGCCATCTTTGTCATAGTGACAATACACAGACTTAAAAAAATAATTTGATTCTAAAGAAGGTTTATTTTTATTTGGAAATTATTTTGGCCAGTATTTAGAAAATAAAAAAACCACACATTTATTCTAAGCTTGCAACTCTAAAACTATGCTTTGCCTATTCCCTTTTAACTCTTTTACAGGAATCTAGCAAGTGGGTTATTCATGTATGATCATAATCTATTATATAATTCTGCAGATGTTCCTTCTTTTGTAATATATTTTAAGTACTTGGGGAAAAAAGCGAAAGGAACTTTTAATATGGAAAGTAGGCAAAGACATCTAAGGAAGATTGCTTAGAGCTTATCATACAAGTCACCCTAGCTAATATCCCACCAACTGAATTATTTTTTTGCTTCATTTGATGCTCATGGGAGTATCTGCCTTAAAATAGCATACATACCTTTTTAGGGATTTTGTAACCAACTAAAAGAATAGGTACTTGATATGTTTGGGAAGACAAAGATAATCCTAAATATAGTTCCTACATTTTTCTTCCAGAGAATGGAGTTTCTGTGGAGTTGGAAAAGTTGTGAAATCAAAGAATGGTTTGGAGGAATTAGACTGAAAATTGTAGAATGGTTCAGAAGGCTTATACAATATTCCAGAAGGCCACATCTAAGCAGAAACTAGGAAAAGCCTTTTTTTTTGTGTGTGTGTGTAAAATAAAGAAAAGATGAAATCTATAATTGCTGTAGAGACAAAGAATCACTCAGTTCACAGATTAGAACAGAAGGGAAAATGAAAAAAAAAACCTAATATAAAATAATATACAAAAGGATTTGGCAATAGAAGTTTGGGAAACTATTATTTAATGGAGAAAATGCTAGAATTTGAATCAGGAAATTTGTGTTTCAGAACTGGCCCTGCTATTATCTTGATATGATTTTAGATCAAGTTGCTTCTTTCTCTTTGCCTCTGTTTCCTTTTCTCCTAAATGTGGATAATAAAATTTCTCCTTTCTACCTCATCTTGATATTTTGAAGAACAAAATAAATAATGGTAAAATTTTTTAAAGCATCAATGGTTTTATACAGTTGTACAATAATGTATAATTACTGTATAACCTAAGACATAGTCTTAAATTACTGGTAAGCTTGTTCAAAGTGAGACTGATTTTTTTTTAATTTTTATTTGTTTATTTTTAAGAGTAAAAATGCTATGTTGTGAACCACACAATTCCCACAGTCCTCTCTCTGGGTGTAGATGTTTCTCTTCATGACAGAACAATTGGAATTGGTTTGAATCATCTCATTGTTGAAGAGAGCCACAGTCCATCAAAACTGATTATCACATAATCTTGTCGTTGCTGTGTATAATAATCTCCTGGTTCGGTTCATTTCACTTAGCATCAGTTAATGTAAGTCTCTCCAGGCCTCTCAGAAATCATTCTGCTGGTCATTGAGACTGATTTATTTTAACAATTTTATCTTTTATTCACAATATAAATATATAATTCATGATATAAAGACAAGACATTTAAATAACTAATGTTTTGAAAAAATATTCAACATATTAAGATATATTTAACACACTAAATATTAAATAACATGTTAAATTCACTGGAAAGCATAATTTATTCTTATGAATTAAAACTTTCCTTAAAAGGATAAGTAGTATTTATTTCAAACTACCACCAAGCATCAATTGTGGGTGAAGCAAGGATGTCTATTGTCACCATTATTTTTCAAATCATACTAGAAATGTCAGCTATAGCATTAAGCTAAGAAAAATAAATTTATGGAATTAAAATAGGCAATGAAGAAATAACTACAATTGTTTGCAGAAGATATGATATTCTTAGAGAATCAATTAAAAATTAACTTTGGCAAAGTTGCAGGATATATAAGAAAACCCCATGAACCATCACAATTTCTATATAGTATCAATAAAACCCAGCCATAAGAGATAAGGAAATTCAATTCAGAGTAATTATAGACAATATATGAAACAATTGGGACTATATGAGCACAGTTAGAAAATGCTTTTCATACAAATAAAATCAGATCTAAACAACTGGAGAAGCATTAATTGTTTTTGCATAGATCAAGCCTATATAATGACAATTCTACCTAAATTGAATTACTTATTCATTTCTATACCAGTCTAACTTCCAAAACATTATATTATAGAGATACAAAAAATAATAATTCATACGGGAAAATAGAAGGTCAAGAAAATCAAGGAGATTAATGAAAAATATATAAAAGAAGGTGGTCTGGCAGCACCATATTTCAAAATCAAGTAAAAAATGGTTATTAACAAAACAATGTTATAGAGGAAGAAATAGAGTGATGGGTCAGTGCAATAGCTTAGGTATATAATTATTGTATATTGTATTGTAGCAATAATTGTAGCAATATAGTATTTGATAAATGCAAAGATTGTAGCTTTTGGGACAACTATTTGACTAAAATTGCTGGAAAAACTAGGAAAAAGTTGGCAGAACTTTTGCAATTCTAAATATAGAATTATTTGTTATACCAAGTCATAGCAAAATATTTATTATAGCAAAATAAGGCTAAAATAAATATATGATTTACACATAAACGGTGATATCATAAAGTAAGTTGGGGACTATGAAAATTTTTATTTTAAATATTTTATTTAAATATATGGAAAAGGGAAGAATTTATAACCAAATGAGAAATAGAGAAGAATTACAGAATACAAATGAGGTAACTTCGATTTCATTAAAGTTTTTGCACAAACAAAATCAATGCAAAGGTAAGAAAAGACCTATGTGTGCAAAAATATTTATAGTAGATCTTTGTATAGTGGTAAAGAATTGGAAATTGAGGGGATGCCCATCAGCTGGGGAATAACTGAGCAAGTTGTGGTATATTACCATGATGTCATACTTACTAATTGTGCTATGATAAATGTTGAACATATTTATTGAGCATAAATGATTTCAGAAAAACCTGGGAACACCCAAGTGAAGTGATACAAAATGAAGTGAGCAGAACTAGGAGAATATTGCATACAGTAACAGCAGCATTGTATGATGATCAACATGAATGACTTAGTTATTGTGATCAATAAAAGATCAATTCAGAAGGATTTGTGATTTTAAAAAATGCTATCCACACCCAGAGAAAAAACTGATGAAGTTATTCCTTCCACATTGTGACTTCCTTTCACAGTTTTAATGTATCATGGGTCAGCATGAGAAATTAAATGGGAATTTGGGGGTGGGGGGAGTTTTGCAGAAGCTGAAGATGACATATGAAGCAGACAACACAGAAAAGTTTAGAAACTCAGAAATGCAGGGTTGCCTATAAAAGATATTCCAATAGTCTCTGACATCATAGAAGAAAAGGCGTATATGATCCTTATATGATTTCCTAAAGGAAAATGAAGATGAAAAATCTACCCCTATGGGTTTTACACAGATTTTCCAGATTTCAAGAGTACTATGCTCATCACCCTCATGATGTGGAAGAAATAATTGCATGCTTAAAAAAAACCTTTTTTTCTGATCTGTTTTCTTTTGCAATATAGTGAACATAGAGATATGTTTTGCATGACTTTCCAAGTATGATCTATATCAAATTGTTTTCTCACAGAGGGGAAGAAAAGGGAAGCAGAGAGAATTTGGAATTTAAAAATTTAAAAATGAACGTTAAATTGACAAAAAGGATAAATCAAGAGATTTAAGAGTACCTAAGATCTTGATCAGTTTAAATCTCTTCTCCCAGATGAGCTACAATGCCTGGTGCTGAAAAGGGGATGTTTTTAATTCACTATGTCATTTTAGTGATACTTGAAAGATTATTGAAAAATAGGAAAACTTCAGGATTGGAAAAAAGAGAAAATATCATACTGATTTTTTTTTTATTTAAAAAAGGTGTATGAATTATAGGCTTGACTAATTGCTAATAAGATTTTAGAATTTTTACATGTGATTGGGAATTATTAAATGATATAAATAAAAATATATGGGGGAAAATAAATGATTTGAGCAACCATACAGCAAATATGTACATATATACATACATATATGTGTCAAGTAAAAAATAGCTTATAATCTATGTAGGAGAAAGAGAGAGAGTGAGAGAAAGAGAGAGAGAGAGTGAGAGATTGATTCCTCTGATAAAGTTATTCCTTCCACATTGTGACTGGATTCCCTCTCACAGTTTTGATGTATCATAGGTCAGCATAAGAAATTAAATGGGAATTTGGGGGGGGAGTTTTTCAGAAGCTGAAGATGACATATGAAGGCCAGCAGACAACACAGAAAAGTTTATCAACAAGCATTAATTATAGATTTCCTATGTCCAAGACACTGTGCTATGCACTGGGAATACAAGTTTCCAGAATGGAGAGAATAGTTTTTAATTGAAAGTTTTCTTTTCTAGGTAATTCCAAATGTGACTTCTTGAGTAAAGAAGAATTTATTGAACTCAAAGATTTATTTTCTGTGAAACTGAAATGGCGTCGATCTGCCAAACAACAGAAAGGTGGTACTTTGTTAGGTATCACACTTTTTGTCTGTATGAAAAAGGAACAAAATAAATTAAAGGATTATATCCTAAATCTTAATAATTTAAGTGAAGACCACTGTGCCTTGTGGGTTAAAGATTTGAAGAAAATTTTAACTGGTAAGTACTTTGTCATAGAAATATTTTATTACAGTATCAGTCAAGCAAAATATTACCTGGGTGAGTATTGTTATCTGTTCAATTCATGATTACATACTCTAATGTAAAACAGTCCATGGAAAGGGCTTTGGAAAGGAACACTAAGTTAAAAAAAAAGAATGTGAAATTTGAAAAAAAAAGATATTCAGCTGGATTCAAGAAGTTAGAGGGCTATTGCTTGGATAGGTAGAAAATCATAAATCAAAATAGAGAAAAGATAGAGTTGCACAATTCTTTTCTTTTTTTTCCCCCTGTTTTCTCTGCCAACAAAAGATCCTCAGAAAGTGTTAGAATGAAATATGGATAATGGAGTTGACAAACAAGATAAATCTCTTGATACCCATACTCCACTACCCAAGACCTTAGGTCTTGATCTACTTAATTCTCTTTTCCCAGTTGAGCTACATTCTATAGTGTTGAAAAAAGGGATGTGTTTATTCACTACATCATTTTAGTTATACTTGAAAGATTGTTGAAAATGGGAAAATTGCAGGATTGGAAAAAAAAGAAAATATACTTTTTTTTTTAATTTAAAAAAGTGTCTAAATCATAAGCTTGACTTGGATTGCTGATAAGATTCTAAAATGACTCATTAAAGAGGTAGTATACATAACCAGGAGATCATTATACACTTCAACAACAATGCTATATGATGATCAATTCTGATGGACATGGCTCTCTTCAACAATGAGACAATTCAAACCAGCTCCAGTTGTTCAGTAATAAAGAGAATCAGCTACACTCAGAGAGAAGACTATGGGAAAAGAGTGTGTACCACAATATAGCATTTCTACTCTTCTGTTATTGTTTGCTTGCATTTTTGTTTTCCTTCTTAGGTTTCCTTAACTTTCTTTCTAGGTCAGATTTTTCTTGTGCAGCAAGATAACTGTATAAATATGTATACATGTATTGTGTTTAACGTATACCCTAACATGTTTGAGATGTATTGAACTACCTGCCATCTAGGGGAGCGGGTGGGGAGGAGAGCAAAAGTTGGAACAGAAGGTTTTGCAAGGGTCAATATTGAAAAATTACCCATGCATATGTTTTTGTAAATAAAAAGCTATAATAAAAAAAGAAAATATGAGGGCTTAAGACCAAAAAAAGAGGTAATACACATCTAGAAAAAAGCATATTAATCACTTAATTGTTCTCAAGGAACAGGTCATGCCAGGTTAATTTTTTCATTCTTTTGTCAAGGCTACTAAACTGTTAGATTGGAGGAAGACTTTAGAAAGAAATCACTTAAATTTTAACAAATCATTTTATTAGTATCTCATAATTTTCTATTGAAAAAGATGAAGAGATAAGAATAAAATGAGATCAATTTAGAACAAGTTGAATGGCCCAGACTATTTGTTACTGGATCCATGTCATTTTTTTAGGAGATCTCCCAAAGAATGCCCCAGGGATCTGTGGTTATTCCTATGCCATTTCACATTTTTATCAATGATGGATAAAAACAGAGAGCTGGTATGCTCATTAAATCTAAAAGTGATCTTAAGATGGGGGTGAATAGCTAATAACTGGATGACAGACCTGATAGGCTACATTGGTCTAAATTTAATTAGGTACTATTGAGCCCCAGAGCAAGTGTAAAGTTTTACATTTGATTTTAAAAAGATAAACTTCCTGCATGAAAGCTAAAGAAAGGATGGCTAGAGAATTGTTTAAAAGATCTAAAAGTTTTAGTGGATTGCAAGCCCAGTATGAATCATTAGTGCATTATGGGAACTAAAAAGGCAAATGTTATATTGTACTCTACTAAGAGAAATATGTTTGTAGGATAAATGAGAACCTACTGTCTTTGACCTTGGTCAGGTGCCAGTAATTATGTTGTGTTTTTCTCTAAACAGTGTGTGTATGTATGTGTGTGTGACAACAATTTTATGTATTTTTAAAAAGATTTTTACTTTCAAAACATATGCATAGATAATTTTCATCATTCACCCTTGCAAAACCTTGTATTCCCAATCTTTCTCTCTCCTTTTCCTCTACCTCCTTCCCTAGATGGCAAGTAATACAATATATGTTAAACACATGCAGTTCCATACATAGTTCCATAATTATCATGCTACTCAAGAAAAATCAAATCAAAAAAGGAAAAAATGAAAAAGAAAACAAAATGCAAGCAAACTACAACAAAAAGTGAAAATACTATGTTGTGATCCACAATTAGTCCCCACAGTTCTCTTGCTGAGTGCAGATGTCTACCTCCAACACAAGACCACTGGAGTTGGAAATTATGGGGGTCCAATTAGACAACAGCTAAATGAATTATAGTATATGAATATAATAGAATTATTAAAGAATTAAGATGACAAATGATAAAATTCAGAAAAACTAAAATTTTTGTGAATTGATGCAGAATTAAATGAATAGAATCAAGAAAACAGTTTGCAAATATATCATAAAAAGACAACTTTTAAAGATTTAAGAACTCTAATTATTTTGACCAACTACATCTCCAGAGCAACTAAGTAGAAATATTGCACCTATTGTCTGATTAGAGAAATGAGGAACTTGAGATATACATTGAGCTGGTATCTTTAGGACAAAACTAATGCATGATTTGTTTTACTTGGCTATATTTATGTTATAAGATTGTTGTTGTTGTTGATGATGATATAGAGAGTACAATTAATGATATTTCCTCCCTTCCTGAAAAAAAGGAAGGGCATTGTAGTATTTTTTTCAGTACACAGAAGACAAAGAGTTTGAGGAGACACAGAAAAGAAACTTTTAAGAGTAACATTGAATTTTTTTTTAAATGCAAGCTTTGCATAAAAGAGATTTATAGGTTCATAAACACAACTTCTATGTATATGGAAATGCTAATGTCTGCTGATATTTATATAGTACTGAGTAACAAAAAATATTTTTTAAGTAGCAATGAAGACAGTGACTGTCCCTTGCACAAATGCTTATTCCTTGGGAAATGAATATTAATATAAAGAATAATAATTTCATTGAAATATACTATAAAAAAACAAATTTCATGAAATTTCCAAATCAAAAATTTCATGAGTAGATTTAAGTATTTAAACAATAGAAATTACTAACATAGAGTGTGAATATTCTAAAAAGATAATTAATTGAAAACTAAACTGAGCCTTTTTTTTCATTTTTGGATTTGGGGATTGATTTTTATAAAACCTCAAATTTCCCTTGTTTTAATTTAAGCTTATTTCCTCTTGTTTGCCTGTAGCAGACATGGAGAAAAATTGATGTGCACCCTTCTCATAAACATTTCTTCATATGCTCTGATGACAATAATCAAACAACTCTGTGCCTTTCTATTTTCTGGGTTATATAACCCTAGTTATATACTCCTAGGATGTATTCCAACCATTTAATAATCTTTGCAATTCCTTTATGAATCCTTTGTAGTTTTATCTTAATTGTATGATGACATGTTCTGGTTTAAATTATATAAAAGGATCTAATGAATAGTGTATAACAAAAGTATTATTCTCTAGCCCTTTAACTACTATGACCTTCTATTGCTGGAACACGGGGTAAAAAAATTGCCGAGTAAGTTGGTAGAACTTTTAAATTTGTTTTAAGCACTGAACTTGAACCTCAGATAGCTGCTGTCAATTGAACTAGTGCCTAATTAGTATAGTACAGGTATGACAATTGGACTTATTTTAGTTGTTGTTAAATCACTTCAGTCATATTTGACTCTTCAGTCTTTAGAGTTTTCTTAGCAAAGATTCTGCAATGGTTTGCTATTTCCTTCGCCAGGTCATTTTATAAACGAGAAATTGAGGCATACAGGATTAAGTGACTCCCCCTTATAATTAGTAAGCTTCTAAAGTCAGATTCAAACTCAGGTCTTTCTGACTCCAGGTCTTGCAACTCTACCTACTAGGCCACCTAGCTCAAGACTTATTTTAGGTATGACCAAAAGGAATGATTCAGCTCTATTTAATCATGTCTTATTTTTATTTTTATGTATTTCAAAAGACAACAGAGTTTCTTTCAAAATGTATTTATTAAATGCCATTGTCTACTACATACTAGGTATTAGGGATATTGAGATAAATCCATATATTCCCATATAATGCTTACATTCCATTGTGAGGAAATTATATAAAAACAGGTGAGTGCATGAAATTAAATTAGGTAATTTCTGGAGGGAAGGGAAAGCATTAGCAATTGGGCATGTAATGAGATCCAGACGAGTCCACATATAGAAGTGATGCTTGAGCTGACCATTGAAGAAAAGAAAGATTCCATGTGCCAGAGGGGGAATGTACAGTGCATACATAGTAGATAGCTTATGTATGCAAAGTAAAGGAGACAGGAGATATTGTCAGGAAAGGGGTACTGCAAACTGTGCAGTACACAGAATACATAAAGAAGAAAAATGCATTTTTTCCACCTTGATGTCTAACCCACATCTCTATCTCTGGTTCATAAGAAATGGATTACCACAGAACTTCCCAAACCCATCCCTAACCCCAAGTCAGTGAAGAAGATAAAAAAACCCAAAGAGATAAAAGTTAAAGTAAATTAAAAAACCTTCCTGTGGAAGAATAACAAAGTCTAAGAGGTAAGACTTACCCTGAAGGATAGAAAGTGAAAGCCTCAGGCACACTAAAAGCTTTATGAAATAAAGAAGCCTTCGCAAAAGATTCTCAGGAGGGTAAAAAGTGAAAGTGTAATGTAAAGCTGAAGGGAAAAAACCAAAGTAACCTCAGCATGAAAATACCTTGATGTGAAGAAAAGTAGCATCAGCCCAGATCACTTGTTGCTTTGGACCTTATCTGATTGTGAAAGAAAAGGATCTCAATATAGTAAAATAAAAAGTCACTCTATAGCCCTCCTTCTCAAAAGCCAGGTCTGCTTCACTAGAGGGGAACAACCAAAGAAATAACAGGGGGTTAATATAAATGTTTTCTTCCCCTCTATCATCTTTTGCCAAGGAAAGAACTTCAACTAAGTTTGCATACAAAAGGAGGACTGATGCTTGGCATCCCTGATGAAGGAAAAGGCACAGGTCCATTGAAGGGACTAATTAAGTCTGATTCCCAAGAAAGACCTTTCAGGCAAAGAAAAGATTCTCATCTTGATGTGAGGATCTCAAATTCAAGTGCCTTAGCCAGAAAAAAAAAATGAATAAACAAACAGAAAAGGACCTTTTGGGTGTCAAGTATGACCAAGCCACAAACTCAGAACAGAAAAACTCAAAAATACATATAATTGGGATTTTGAGGGAAAAAAACACAAAATTTCCTCAAAAGAACAGATATAAATAATTCGAGTTTATCAAAACAGATAACAAAGAAATGAAAGCAATGGAGTAAAATTAAAAAAAAAAAAGAATAAAAACTTGGGCAGAGCTAAGATGATGAAGTAGCAGGAAGCAGGATAACGAGCTCACTCCCCAAACTCCTTCAAATAGATCTAGAAAATATGAGACTCAATTCTGAGAGTGAAATCCAGGAAAAAAGTCACAGTGAATCATTTGTCCATCCCTGACTGGAATAAAGAATCAGAGTCTGTGGACATTAGGAATTTAGTCTGATCAGGAATATATCATATCATGTGTAGAACTTAATTTTTATCTAAATTGGTCAAAACAATGCCAGAACACACACACACACACACACACACACACACACACACACACACACAGAGAGAGAGAGAGAGAGAGAGAGAGAGAGAGAGAGAGAGAGAGAGTTTATTGTAATATAATGAATTTATCAAAGATATAGATAAGGACAAGAAGATGTAACGATGATACATAAGAAAGATGATAGGTTCAGGAAGGGATTAATCATAATCAAAATAAACTCTAAGTTGAAGAGGAGATTGAAATGAAAAGTATGAGAACTTGTAATAAGGAGCAATTAAGTGCTGAGAAGAAGAAAAAAATGAGAATAAAAAGAAAAAGAAAATATAGATATGAATGTGAATAGGATAAATTTATTCAAAATGTATTAAAAGCAAAGTTCAAATGATGCTTTATTTAGAAAAACACATTTAAAACACAGAGATTCATTCAATTAAAATAAAGGATTGGAGAAAAATTTATTATATCTTACCTGAACAAATGAAAAAACAAATATAAAAAATGATTTCATATAAGACAATACTAAAAAAAAAATTAAAGGAGATAAACATGAAGAATATGTTTTGCTAAAAGGCAACAAACAGAATTAATTTCAATATTTACTATATAAGCATTCAATGGCCTAACATGTAAGTACGTGAAGGAAAAACTCAATGAATTTAAGGGAGGACTAGATAGTAAGACTTTAATAGCAGTATCCCCAATGTACTCCTTTCACGTAATTATAAGCAAAATTAAGAAGAAAAAAATCTGAATAGATTTTAGAAAAATTAGATATGATAGAACTCTGGCATTTATTGAATGGAAAGAAAAAGGAATCTCCATACTTCTCACTTGTGTGACACTTTTGCAAAAATTGATATCTTAGAACATAAAAACTTCATAAACAATTGTAGAAAAGCAGAAATATTATAGTTCCATAATGTGGCAAAAATAAGTATATACTTTTTGAATAAAAATAATAAAAATCAACTGGAAACTGAATAGAAACCCTAAAGAATTGATGGTTCAAAGAACAAATCATAGAAATATAGATAATATTTATTATGGATATTGACAGAAATGAGACAACATACTAGAACTTTTGGGTTGTAATCAAAATGATTCATGTAGATACATTTACATTTCTAAACAATTCCATTAATACAAAAGAGAAGGAATAGATCCATGAACTGATAATGCAACTTAAAAATCTCCTAAACCTCAACAAATTAAAAGACAACAAAGTGGAAATCCTGAAAATCATGGAAGATATTAAATGAATAAATTAATGTAATAGCTGGGTTGTTTATTTGGGGGGATTGGGAAACAATAAAATATATGAACCACTAAATAATTTGATTTAAAGGTAGGAAAAATATCAAATTACCAGTATTAAAAATGAGAATGAATCTACAAACAAAATAAATAATATTAGAAATTTTTATTCAACTATATGTGCATAAAATCAAATTAAATGGCATAAATTAATATTTGTAAAAATTTAAAATATTCAATCATCAGAACAAGAAACAGAAAACTTAATTCAATCTCAGAGGAAGATTTTTAGTAAGACATCATTTAATTTCCAAAGAAAATTCCATGAGCAGATGGATTCACAAATTAATTAAATATTCAAAGAATAATTAATTCTAATCTTATATAAACCGTTTGCAAAAACAATAAAAGAAAGTATTCTACCAATTCTCTTCTATGATACAGATAACAGTCTTAATACACATCTAGGATGTAGAACTGGATCAATTATAGACCAGTTATCTCCCCAAACTAGAAAACATTGGAATAAATGGACCTTTCTTTAAAATTATAAATAATATATATTGAAATCCATGACCTAATATTTTATATAATGGAGCCAGGTTTTACTATTCTTTCAAAAAAAATCATGGGTGAAAGAAAATTATTAAATGTTACTAATTGGCAATTCACTACTTTCTAAAATTTTAACTGTCAATTGCCCATTTCCTTTTTCTCTTTTGCCCCTCCTTTATTCATCAATATGACAAACATTGCAATATCTGTTATACATGTAATGCCATGCAAAATATATTTCCATATTATTCATTTTGCCAAAAAAACAAGAGAAAAAAGTGGGGAAAATATAGTATAAACTGAGAATTCGTTAATTCTCTCTGGAGATAGATAATACTTTTCATCATGGGTCCTTTAAAATTACAGAACAGCTTAGTCTTTAACAGTTAATTATCATTACAACATTGATGCTACCATGTAAAATATGCTCCTGAGATCTTTATGTATTTGAGAAATTCTATTTTATCAGAGCAACTTCATTTTCCTACTTTCCTTCTAATTTTGGCTGAATTGTCTTTGTGCAAATCCTTTTTAATTTCATGTAATAAAATTATCCATTTTACCTTTTGGAATCCTCTCTATCTCTTTAGGCTAAACTCTTCCCTTATCAAAAAATCTGACTGGTATTTTTTTGACATGTTCCCCTAATTTTCTTATGATGTCACCTTTTATGTCTAAATCATGTATTAAATTTGAGCTTATCTTTGTATAAAGTGTGAAATGTTGATCTCTGCCTAGTCTTGCTATAAGAGTGGTCTATTTCTGCTAGATTGTTTTTCAGTTTTTCCAGCAGTTTGTGGAATAGTGAGTTACTGCCCTAATAGCTTGAATCTTTAGGTTTAATTTTGATCTATACTTCCATGGTCCTTTATTGAATGAAATTTTTATAGCATTATGGTCCAAAAAGGATGCTTTTGAGATATGTGTGTGTGTGTGTGTGTGTGTGTGTGTGTGTGTATAATTTTAATATAATATGTATAATGTATATATAATAATATAATATATATATATATATTGCATTTTTAAGGTTTTTATGACCTACTCCATGGTAAATTTTTGTGAAAGTGTCATACACAGGTGAAAAAGGTATAATTTTTTATTCCCATTCAGCTTTTTTCTATCTAAAATTCTATTAATCTCCTTAACTCCCTTGTTATTTGTTTTATGGTTAGATTTTCTAGTTCTGAGAGGAGAACTGTAGCTTAGCACTCAGAGAAATAATGAAAAACATAGTGGTAAGGGATAGAATAGCATCAGACAATTGGGGAGAATGATTTTCATTAGAAAAATACTCATCAGATAAATAGAAAAAATCTCTTGTAAAGATTTTGAACTTCAGAAATAAAACACTTTAATAATAAGGTGGAATAGAGGGAAAAGAGAATTACAGATCTATTATATACAATTTACTTTTCATTTTTTTTAAATTTCATGATAAAACAAGCAATAGGACAACAAACAAATAGAAAACAAAACAGGCGGTTTTGATTACATAAAGTTAATAAAATTAAAAAATTAAATCAAATAAAGCTAAGGTTAAAAGGAAAACAACTAAGAAAAAAGTTTTGTAGAACATTTCTCTTATAAAGGTCTCCAAGTTACTTATGGAATGGATTCAAATTTATAACAGTAAGAGCCATTTCTTAGTTGATAGATGGTCTAATGATAACAATACATAGTGTTCAAGAGAAGAAATAATCTATATACCATATGGAACAGTGTTATAAATGTCAATTAATTTGAGAAGACAAAGGAATTTAGCATTTCTGCCTCAAAGATGACAAAAAAGTAAAATGACAGATATTGTAAGGGCCAAAGGAAAACAGTTACATTGACATAGTTCATGGGGAATCTGTGGGTGGATATAATCATTATGGAAAGTAATTTGGAATATTTACAAAGCCTTATTAAGAACTAATCATGTCTGTGGAGAAGTAAGGAATAAGTAAACAAACAAACAAACAAACAAACAAAACTAGAGAACATTATGGAATGCAAAATGGATAATTTTGATTTTATTAAATTAAAAATTTTTTGTGCAAACAAAACCAATGCAGCCAAGATTAGAAGGAAAGCAGAAAACTGGGGGGAAAATTTACATTCAATGATTCTGATAAAAGCTTTATTTCTAAAATATATAGAGAACTGACTCAAATTTATAAGAATAAAAGCTATTCGCCAATTAATAAATGGTCAGAGCATATGAACAATTTTCAGGTGAAGAAATTAAAGCCATTTCAAGTCCTATTAAAATATTCTAAATCACTATTAATTGGAGAAATGAAAATTAAGACAATTTTAAGATACCACTTCACACCTTTCAGATTGGCTAAAATGAGAGGAAAAAATAATCATAAATATTAGCGGTTATATGGGAAAACTGGGACACTAATAAATTGTTGGTGGAGTTGTGGACTGATCCAACCATTCTGGGGAGCAGTTTAGAACTATGCCCAAAGGACTATCAAAATGTGCAGACCCTTTGATCCAGCAGTATCACTACTGGGTTTGTATTCCAAAGGGATCACAAAAGGGAAAAGGACCCACATGTGCAAAAAAAGTTTGTTAGCAGCCCTTTTTTGTGGTGGCAAGGAACTGGAAATTTAATGGATGCCCATTAGTTGGGGGATGGCTGAATAAGTTATGGTATATGAATGTAATGAAATATTACTGTTCTATAAGAAACAAAAACAGCAGGCTGATTTCAGAAAGCCTGGAAGGACTTGCCTGAACTGATCCTGAGTGAAATGAGTAGAAATCAAAAGAACACTGTATATAGCAACAACAAGATGATGGTCAACTATGATAGACTTGACTCTTTTCAACAATGAGGTGATTCAGGCTAATTCCAATAGACTTGTGATGGAGAAAGTCATCTACAGCCAGAGAGAGAACTATGGGGAATGAATGTGGATTTATTACATAGTATTTTCACCTTTTTGTTGTTGGTTGTTTGCTTGTTTTTTCTTTCTCATTTCCCCCTTCTTTTTGATCTTGTACACCGTGATAAATGTGGAAATATGTTTAGAACAATTGTGCATGTTTAACCTAAATTAGATGAGTTACTGTCTACGGGAGGGAGGGAGAAAAATTTGGCACACAAGGTTTTGCAAGGCTGAATGTTGAAAACTATCTTGGTGTGTAATTTGAAAATAAAAGCTATTATATAAAAAACTCTAATAAGATCTTTTTTATTAAAGCTTTTTATTTACAAAACATATGAATGGGTAATTTTTCCAACATTGACCATTGCAAAACCTTTTGTTCTAAATTTTCTCCTCTTTCCCCCACCACCTTCCCTACCTGTCAGGTAGTCCAATACATGTGTAAATATGTTAAAATATATGTTTAATCCATTATATGTATACATATTTATACAGTTATCTTGCTGCACAAGAAAAATCAGATCAAGAAGTGAAAAAAAAAGAAAAACTGAGAAAGAAAAAAAATGCAAGCAAGTAACAACAGAAAGAGTGAGAATGCTGTGTTGTGTTCCACACTCTGTTCCCACAGTTCTCTTTCTGGGTATAGTTGGCTCTCTTCATCACTGAACAAGTGGAACTGGTTTGAATCATTGTTGAAGAGAGCCATGTCCATCAGAATTGATCATCATATATAGTCTTCTTGTTGCTGTGGATAGTGATCTCCTGCTCATTTCACTTAACATCAGTTTGCATAGGTCTCTCCAAGCCCCTCTGAAGTCATCCTGCTTGCCATTTCTTATAGAATAATAATATTCCATAGCATTCATATACCATAATTTATTCAGCCATTCTCCAGTTGATGGGCATCCACTCAGCTTCCAGTTTCTTCCCACTACAAAGAGGGCTGCCACAAACATTTTTATACATGTGCGTCCCTTTTCCTTCCTTTAAGATCTCTTTGGGATATTATCCCAGTAGAAAAAAACTGCTGAATCAAAGGGTATGAACAATTTGATAACTTTCTGAGCATAGTTCCAAACTACTCTCCAGAATAGCTGGATCTGTTCACAGATCCACCAACAATGGATCAGTGTCCCAGTTTTCCCACATCCCTTCCAACATTGGTCATTATTGTTTCCTATCATCTTAGCCAATCTGACAGGTGTGTAGTGGTATCTCAGAGTTATCTTAATTTGCATTTCTCTGATCAGTAGTGATTTGGAGCACGTTTTCATGTGACTGTAATGACCACGTATTTAAAATCAGCTGGAGTCAGGAATTCAGGTTAAGGGAAAAATCTTCAATATTTATTGAAGTGAAGAGATGAATAAGGATTGCGATAGCAAATATAGGTAAGAAAGATTGCAATAGCAATATGGGCAGCTGCGACAGGAAGCCAGCTAACAGAGAGAGATCTGAGCTGAGCAAACCGTTGCAATGGCAATGCAGAAAGTCTCTCTTTCCCGCTCCTTTTCCACTCCCCTGCCTCCACCCACCAAAATCATCATTTCCTATACAACACAACAGGACTTGCACAAAGAGTGGGTGGGGGCCATTCTTTCTCCAAGCTGATATATTAATAGAGTATGGTCCAATTACTATTTAGCCGCATGTGTTTGGGACCTCAGTGCATCAACTCAAGCCTCAGCCCATTACATGTGACTACAAATAGTTTCAATTTCTTCATCTGAAAATTGTCTGTTCATATCCTTTGACCATTTAAAGATTGGAGAATGGTTTGAACTATTATAAATTTGAGTCAATTCTCTATATATTTTAGAAATGTGGCCTTTATCAGATCCTTTGGATGTAAAAATATTTTTCCAGTTTATTGCTTCCCTTCAAATCTTGTCTGCATTAGTTTTGTTTGTACAAAACCTTTTAAACTTAATATAACCAAAATTATCTATTTAGTGATCAATAATGATCTCTAGTTCTTCTTTGGTCACAAATTCCTTCCTCCTCCACAACTCTGAGAGGTAAATTATCCTATGTTCTTCTAATTTGTTTATAATCTCATTCTTTATGTCTAGATAAGAATCTATTTCAACCTGATCTCAGTATATAGTGTTAGGTGTGGGTCTATGCCTATTTTCTGCCATATTAGTTTCTAATTTTCCCAGCAGTTTTTGTCAAATAGTGAATTCTTATCCCAAAAGTTGGGGTCTTTGAGTTTGTCGAATACTAGATTGCTATAGTCATTGACTATTTTGTTCTGTGAACCTAACCTATTCCATTGATCAACTTTTTTATTTCTTAGTCAGTACCAAATGGTTTTGATGACTGCTACTTTATAATGTAGTTTTAGACCTGGTACAGCTAGGCCACTTCATTTGCTTTACTCTTTATTAATTTCTTTGAAATTCTTGACCTTTTATTCTTCCAGATGAATTTTGTTGTTATTTTTCTAATTCAATAAAATAGTTTCTTGGGAGTCTGACTGGTATAGCACTAAATAAATAGATTAGTTTAAGTAGTGTTGTCATCTTTATTATATCTGCTCAACCTATTCAAGAGCATTTGCTATTTTTCCATTTGGTTAGATCTGACTTTATTTGTGTGGAAAGTGTTTTGTAGTTTTGCTTATATATTTCCTGGCTGATAGATGCTCAAATATTTTATACTATTGACAGATATTTTAAATGGCATTTCTCTTTGTATCTCTTGTTGTTGAATATTGTTAGTGATGTATAAGAATGCTGATGATTTATGTGGATTTATTTTGTATCCTACAACTTTGCTAAAGTTGTTGATTGATTCCAATAGGTTTTTAGTTAATTCTCTAGGGCCTAATAAGGTCTTTGCCTCATCCATACCACTATAGAAAAGCAAAACTAAGGAGTAAAAGGTCCTTTATATGTTAAAATATCTATTGTAGTTCTTTGTTGTGTTAAAACAAACAAAACTCCTTATAAATTAAGAGGATACTCATCAATTGGGCAATAGCTGAACAAATTGTAATACATAGATCTCACTGAATAATTTTGGGTGTAGAAAATGAGAAACTTTCAAAGAGATGAAAAAAACTTCATGAAATGATTCAGAGGAAATGGAAGATTTATAACAACTTATACCACAACATCGATATTATAAAAATATTTTCAAATCTTCACTAAACTAGTGAAGTTAAATCAGAAAAAACAATTTGTGAAATAGCAGCAGTATCATAAAGATAATTTTAACTGTAAGAACTACAGTCTATGAAATGATAATCAGAAAACCAAGAAAATCAAGGATGAAGTATGCTTTTTACTTCTTCTTGGAGTGGTGATAGATTCATGTTCAGAGTAAGAGCACATTTTTGAGCATAGCCTCTGAGAGGTGTTTTTTTTTTTTTTTCTTGATCATATATGCTTATTGCAGAGATTTTTCCCCCAATGCAGAAAGGGCACATAAAAGGAAAAAAAAATAGATTTTTCTTTATTAAAAATTTAATAAAAATACTAATTCTTCCCTGAATCTACTCTCTTTTTTAATCCCTCTCCCCATCTCCCTGTTTCCTCCTAGTGCCCTAATAAGTTGGATTGTCATATTTAATGTTCAGATGAAAGTGAGAGTTAAATGATACATAATCTTTTCCTCATCTCTATAGGCCAGTACTATATTACAAAGCTATAATTATCAAAACTATTTAGTCTTTATTATGATATCTAAGTTGATTATTTGAACAAATTGAGTATATAACATACAGAAGGAATAGAATATAGTATCATAGTTTTAGATTTACTCAATGGTATTTCACATTGAATATCAAGATAAACTCCAGATACATACTTGACCTGTATATAATGAAATCATTAAATCTGAGGAATATTTCAGATGTATAGATAGCACAAGAACTTATGACTAAACAATAGATAGAAAGGATCACAAAAAAACAAAAATGGACAATTTTCATTTCATACATTTAAAAAGTTTTTTTTCAAAGAAAACTAATGCAAATTGGAAGGTATTAATGAACCAGGACACTTTTTACAGTAACCTTCTATGATAAAGTCTTATTTTCATGATAAAACTTTCAAATTTATGTCTTAGGGCCATTTATCAATAGACAAATGGTCAAAGGATAACAACAAAAACTTTTTTTCCAGAAACAAATCTTATGCATTAACAACCACAGTGAAAAATTGTCCAAATACTTAATGGAGAAGTGCAAATTAAGAAAATTTTGAAGCTTAATTTGCACCTATTAAGATTAGTAAAGATGATGAAAAAAATGGCAAATGTTAGAGGAATTTTGGGTACACAGGCACATTAATATACTGTTGACAGAACTGTTAATTGTTTCAGTGATTCTGGAAAAATTTTGGAGGTATGTCAAAAAGACAATAAACTATATTGATATTGATATAGTGGTACACTTATGAGACATATACCTAAGACACCAAATAAAGGGGAAGCAGTTCTATATTTCTCTTTATAATATCAAAGAACCAGGAACCCATTATAAAATCCACCGGTGTCAGAATGGCTAAAAATTGTACTACATGATGTAATAGAATAGTATTATCCTATGAAAAATGATGCAATGGAGCTTCAGTGTTAATTGGAGAGAACTGATATGGGGTGAAATAAGCAAAAGTAGGAGAATAATTTATACAACAGTATAACTACTTTTAAAGTCTTTAGAACACTAATCAGTACAGTGACAAATTAAAGATTCCAGAGGTCTAACAATGAAATATACTATGCTCCTTCTGCCAAAATGGTGATGTACTTGAAATTTAGGCTTTGTTTTTGGACATAATCAATGTGAGAATCTGTTTTGCTTCAATATAGTACTAGTTTTGAGAGCTTTCTTTACTTTCTTAAACTGTTTAAGAAGGCATGGAGAGAGTGGGAAAGAGAATAAATATTTATTGCTCAGAAAATATAATAAAATTAAAATTTAAAAATAAACAATGCAAGCAAAAAAGAAAAAAAAGATATCCATGAAGATATCCATGTAAGTATGCAGTTAAAACATACCATTTTGACTTGTAAATTGTCTATTCTAGCAAATGGCAAATGAAAGGAAGAAGATATTAAGAAGAGAAATTTTAGAAGAGAAATTTTTGTGGTTTGATTTGTGGTATGATGTGATTGATACATGTATATGTGTATGTATATGGTGTGTGTGTGTGTGTGTGTGTGTGTGAAAATTGGTTACAGAGTAAAGAAAGAAAATGATATATTTTTTCTTGTTTTAGACTTAAGATAGAGTGTTATTTTTTCCCCAAAATGTATTATCATGACTTTAACAAGATGCTAGTCTGATGTAATACTAATGGAACATTTTCTTTACTTTCATTTCTCTGCTGAGACTAGGCATTAATTTGGAGCCAGTCATTGTTTCAGCTAAGGCTGATTCCTTTCAGAATCTGTTAATGCTATTTATAATTGGAGGGGGGGGCGGTTCCCACCTACCTCTCTATCACTTTTAGCCCCAGGGAAATTTTTTTAAATTGATTAATTTTAATTACATATTAAAGAATTTAATTGGCACCTTATAATAGCATATCATTATCCTGTATTGGTCATTCACAAATGACCCTGAGAACAGGACTTTAAGGTCTCTTCCCTGTTCAAATTATTTTGGTCAAGTATGAATCAGTGCTACTTTCTAGACTTTAAGATTGATACCTCTTGAAGTAGCTCAAGAATGCCTTTGGGTATGCTTTATAAATTTTTATCTGACACCACAAAATGCATATGTTACATTAGGATGCAACAATATAGTAAATCTTTTAAAGTCAGACTCAATATTGATATTCATTATGTAAATAGTCTCATATTGTTGGTATTATGGTGATAATATATATCACACACCTTTAAGATAATTTTTTTTATATAAAGCAGCAATAATGGTCAAATTGAAAAATTTTGAAAGATGGATAAAAAAATTTTAAAAAGATTTAACATTTAGAATTTAGAAATATTATGAATATTAAAGTTATCCAATTCATGAGACTTTTGACTAAAGAATGAATTAAAAAAATATTTTGGGGGAATGTCCACATAGTGTCATATACTATGTAACTTGAAGTTTCTGTCGATTTGAATCTAACACCTCAGAAATATTCTGTTGATTCAGGTGTGGATGAAACAGCTTCTATCTGTGATCTTAAACAAGGAGAAATAAATATAGATGTTATACATTTATATTTATATTCCAGGAAACGACATTTAAATTAGCTTTTAACTTCTTAAATTATGCACCAGTAAAAAATTATCAATGTTGTTATTATCATCACCATCATAAATATTTCTTAGGTGCTTTGGTGAATGAAGTCTCATCATTTTGGAGCAGTTCCCAATCATTTCTCTTTGTAAGACCAAAGGATAGGTTGTTTTTTCCTAGCCTTTTTTGCCCTTTCCTATCATCATTATCATCATAATCATATTTTCCTTATCTATTATTTTTATTGCTAAAATTATTATTTTATATAAATTCTTTATATAAATATGGTTGCTGATTTATGATCCTTTCATGTTTAATTGTTCATAGCATGTTGCACAGGCAATTACTGCTTACCTATTGCCTATACAGAAGTACATCTTCTGTATAATTATAGAAAATAAATAGCATTTTCATTCATGGCATTTGCAATGCAGTCTAGCCATTATCTTCATCTTTCCACTGGAACTTTGGTCTGGGCTCAAGTAATCTATCTTACCTGGAACTACATTATATAAGTTGACATCATGTTCCACCCATTTTCCATCTCATTTTTTACCTACCAGAAAAGTGTAAAAAGTTAGTATGTCCCAAACCATACCTTTCCACTGTTCCATACTAGCCATGTCGATGCCATGGTAGGCATTTATACACTCTCTCTCTATTCTTTTAGGCTGCCTTTATATGTTGTCTACCCCTATTAGAATATAGGCTTCTTGTGAAAGGGATCTTCTCTCTCTTCCTTTCCCTTTTTCTATTTCTTCATTTCTCTTCCTGTTTTTTTTTTTTTTTTACTATTCATTAATCTTTATTCTTTGATAAAAAATTTCTATTTTTATGAATAAGTTTTTAATATGGAACTGAATTAATAGTTTTTCAATAATCAGTAAATGTTAGTATAAATGTTACATTCTCACAGCTTGGTTGTTTAGTAATTGCCTTGCTCAATATAGTCCTGATACTTCTTGGCACATTTCTTGTACTGAGGTAGCACATTATTTTCTAGCAAGTGTGGAGAAATTGAGAGAGAGAAAAAGAGACTGGGGGGGAGGGAAGGGGAGGAAGAGAGATATACAGAGATAGAGAGAGGAGAAGAGAGAAACAGAAATAGAGATAGACAGAGAGAGAATGGGAGACACACATACACAGAAGGAGGGAGAAAAGAAGGTGGAGAAGGAGGAGGGGAGACAAAGAGAGAGAGAGAGAGAGAGAGAGAGAGAGAGAGAGAGAGAGAGAGAAGAGAGAAGAGAGAAGAGAGAAGAGAGAAGAGAGAGAGAGAGAGGAAGGAGGGAAAGAGGGAGGGGGAAGAGAGAAAATGTGTATGTTTCTATGATACAAGCTTATAGGTTTTGTATATGGTAAAAAATGTAATTGGTCTTTATTTGGATGAGACACTGTTCTTATCTTTTGATAAAATATCTTAAGGGTGTGTGCTTAAGCTTGAATTTGAAAGAAAGGTGGAAAAGTGCATATGAATAGACACTTTGACCTGGTTTAGACTTGGACAAATTTGACACTTTTGAGACTCTGTTTCTCTTCCTCCCCATTTCACTTGAACAGTCACTTTATTGATGATAAATTTAGAACAGACATCCAATGAACATTTTTGTCTAGCTTTGCAACTTTTCAGTTTTATAGAAAAGGCATAGTTTTAGTTACCTGTTTTGGCATAAGCATGGAGTTATAGTTCATAATATTAATAACATACAATTTGAACCAAAGCATTCCAAGAAGTAGGGTATTTGTAATTTATTTATGTTTGCTTTCTTGTGGTACTGGATCACAAAGGACCATCACTTACATTGTGCTTGATGATTTTAAGTTGGACTCTTCTCCTCCCCTATATTTTCTTTTCTGTTTCTTAGATTCACAGAAAGAGATTTATGACCCTGGCTGGTCTACCAACCTAATTAGGAGTATTTGCAAAGTCCTACTAGACAGCATTTTAAGGTTCCTTAGAGGGCCTCACAACTGCTTTAGAGGTCTGGAGGCACACGGATTCCCCATTGTATATTTATTGGCCTGAGTAGAATTCCCCTACTATGTTCCATGACATTATGGGTTGGCCTACAAAGTGGTTGTTACTGTTATATTATTGCCTCTACTCTGCTATATTAGCAAAAATGAAATAAAATAACTAATCTCTTTAGTGATAAAGGAAAATGTAACCAGGCTATTACTGCTAGGGATTTTTTGGTTACTCAGAATTTCAAAGGAAACTAGTGATCATTTAAAGGATCACACACACATACACATATACATTGTTCCAAGTAATTATTCCAGACATCAACCAATCAATAATTGGTTTATTAGATGCCTAGTATGTTTCAGACACTGGTTATAAAAATGAAAAGGAAGACATTTTCTGTTCCCAATGTGCTTGAATCCTCTTTTACTAGACTGATATTCATAGATAAGGAAGTTCAAAATGTATTAAAATAAATACAAATTTTGGAGGGCAGGGAGCACTTACTCCTGAGAGAATAAGGCAAGGTCTCCTGAAAGAAATAACACTTAAGTTGAACATTAAATGGAAGGGAGTTCTTATGGCAGAGTGTTCCAACTTTGGAGGATAGCTTATATGGACAGAAGCACGGAAGCAAAAGATACAACACAACACAATAATTTGAAATAACAAATAGGCTAATGTGGCTTCAGCTTTGACTGAAGGGATTAATGTAAAGAGTTTAGATCCAGGCAATAAAGGTTTTGAGATAGAAGATGGAGGAGTTTGTATTTTAGATTAGAGATAAAAGGAAGCATTGCTACTTCTGGACCAGAAGAGTGATACATTAAGCCCTAAACAAGAATTCCAACTTGCCAACCATGTAGAGGCTGGAGAGGAGGAGGGAAAGAATGACTGCAGTGAGACCAAGTATAAGACTTTTGCAATAATTTAATTGAGAGAAGATGAAGACCCAAACTATGATGATTGTGATGTAATGAATCAAAGCTGACTGAAAAATAATATATTAAATAAGTAAACAGAATTGTCAAGCTGAAGATTACTCTTAGATTCTGAATCTAGACTGAAAAAGTAGTGGTCCCATGCATAAGCATAAGGAAGTTAGAGGTGAATACAAGGGAGAATTAAGAATTTTGACTTGGACATGTTGAGTTTGAGATAACTTTGGTGTATTTTTATAGCAGCTGAATATGTGAATCTGGAACTCAGGAGAAAGAGTAAAGAGTCAGATATGTAGATTTGGAAGTCATTTACATAAAGAAAGTAGTCAAAACCATCGTAGCTCAGAGGCTCACCAAGAGACAGAAGAGAGAACTTAGAACAGAAGTCCTGGGACACATAGGAACAAGAGAATAGATGATAATCTTCTAAAGAAGACTAATAAGAATTGGTCAGAAAGATTGAGTGAAAATACACAAGAATCATGACTGAATTGTGCCATGAAAACTTAGTGGGGCAATATTATTCTTAAGGAAGCAGTGATCAATAACGTTAAATGCTGCAAAGTGGCAAAGAATGAAAATTTAAAAAGGTCCATTAACAACTTTGGAGACAGTTTTAGTTGAGTAATGCATGTGAAAGACAGGTTACGGGAGCTAAAGAAGTAGTAAATTTAAAACAGAGACTAGGAGTATAGAACTAGACTATACTTACTTATGACTTGAAGGAATGATATGATTGAGTGAAGGCTTTTTAATGATGAAGAAAATGTCATAATGCTTGGAAGCAGCAGGGAAGAAACTGGTGGGACAAGGAGATATGAAAATTTAGGAAGTGACAGATGATGATCAAAGGAATGGAGATAACTCCTGCATAAAACAGGAAGAAATGTAACAAAAAGCACAAGGGAAGATGGGGAGTAGCAAGGAAGAAGGAGCATCTCAAACTCTTGAGAGTAGAGTAAAGGAAAGTATTAGTGATGAGATAGAAGTAGTTAGAGTTGAAGCTGAATAGGAAAAGAAGTTGGGAAAGATAGCTTCAGGTTTTTTTTTTTTTTTTTTTTTTTTTTTTTTTTTTGTTGTTGTTGTGAAGAATCTGTTGAAAGGAAGAGAGTAAGAAATGATATTGGTTGTTTAAAGAGACAAAAGATGTGAAATAGCTGCCCAGAGGAATAAAATAGGGAGTTAAGCAATGAAGAATAAAAAGAACTGGTATTTAACACTGAGGGCTCAGTTGAGATAGGATAACATAGAATTGTATGTTTTCAGTACAATTATGACTTATAGCAAGATTATTTGAGCAGATACTAACCTGAAGCTTGAAGCTTTGAATATAAGGGAAGGAGGTGAGGTAAAGAGCAAGACTATGAGTTATTATCTAAATACTGATGCCCTTGAAAAAGGAGAGAGAATGTTAAGGCCAGTAGATAATAGCCATGAAGATCTGAATAGGTTGATAGAGCTGAATAGGATGAATCTCCAAGGAGTAATGGTCAAAGAAAGGCTCCAAGTGAGAGATAAACATGTCTAAATATCCTTTTGACTCAGGTTGGGAAGGGCTGTAGGAGAAAGAGAAGGACAAATATATTGTTAAGAGTATTTTCTAAGAGAAGTAAGTCTCCATTATTGCAAAGTGAAGAGTGTACATTATTAAGAGGTTTGATAACAAATATATATATATATATATATATATATATATATATATATATATATATATATATATATATATATATGTATATATATATATATAGAAGTCTAGAGGACATAAAGGAAAGAGAGAGTGTAGAATGCTTCTACCTGGGAGGCTCAAGATTCTGAATCATATCAAAATGAAGTATTACCGGATTCATTGTTCTTAGTAGCAGAAGTAAGGTCATTTTGATTCTTCTGTTATCAAGAGATGGGGGTAGGGAAGTAGAGAACTGGAAAAAGAATTATTGTGTTAGCAGGAGGTAGATGGCAAGATGCCCAAGTTGGATAGATCACTGTTCTGGTTATAAACTGGAGAATCAAAGGTCAAGAATCATAAGGGAGACTTCCAGTTAAGATGGCGGAGAGGAGGCACACAGTTGTGTAAGCTCCACACTTTCTCTCACTATCCATTTCATTACAAGCCTCTGAATTAATGCTTGACTGAAAAAAAACCCACAAATAGTTACCAAGAGAAGTCATCCTTGAGATTCGCCAAGAAAGGTCTGTCTTTACTGGAGGGCTGGGACGGTTTTAGATCGGGCGCAGGCGGCGGGCAGTGGCAGTGAGCACGGGAGCAGACTGGAGAGGGGGTAGGGAGTGATCGCAGCCGTCTCTGCGGGGAGAGCTTCGCTACAGGACTGGATACTTTGCTCCGGCAGCAAGTCAGCAGCCCAGCAGAGAAGCTAAAAACACCGGGGCTGAAGAATACAACCCCAAACACCTGGAGTCTCTCGGGACCTGGCCGCCCCCTCCCCCCCCCCCCCCCCCCCCCCCCCCCCCCAGTGACTCAGCATGCTCTGGGATCTCAGAGCGCAGGCGCAGCACAGTTGGGCTAGTGCCTCACTGCTGCCTCCCGCAGTCTGTAGAGGAAGCTCGGTAACACACCCAGCCCCTCCCCCAAAGAAAGACCCAGTTTTTTCTGTTTTTCTTTGCTAGTTTGTCTTTGATTATTAGACAGAATGAGCAAGAAACTGAAGAGGACTTTAACCCTTGACAGCTTCTATACAGATAGAGAGCAGACTCTAAATCCTGAGGAGACTAAAAACAGACAGTCCCCAGGTGAATCCCCAAAGGAGGAGATCATCTGTTCCTCAGCACAGATGAACCTCATAGAAGTAATTAAAAAGGCTCTCACAAGGGAGCTAGAAGAAAAATGGGAAAAGCAGAGTGAGGCTTAGCAAAAGGAAAGGGAAGCTTGGGAAAAGGAGAGGGAGGCTTGGCAAAAGAGCCTGGAGAAGTCAGTTAAAGAGAGAGTGGATAAAGAAGTAAAATCCTTGAAAAATAGGATTGGTGAACTGGAAAACAAAATTGGTGAAATGGAAAAAAAATTCCACAGAACAAAAGAACTCAATGGGACAATTAGAAAAAGATTTTAAAAAAGTGAGTGAAGAAAATACTTCACTGAAAATCAGAATTGAACAATTGGAATTGAATGACTTGAGGAGACAAGAAGAATCAGTCAAGCAAATCCAAAAAAATCAAACAATGGAAAAGGATGTGAAATACCTTCTGGGGAAGACAACAGACCTGGAAAACAGATCCAGGAGAGACAACCTGAGAATCATTGGACTTCCAGAAAAACATGATGAAAAAAAGAGCCTGGACACTATTTTCCAGGAAATTGTCAAAGAGAACTGCCCAGAAGTCATAGGAACAGAGGAAAAAATAAACATTGAAAGGATTCATCGATCACCCACTGAAAGGGATCCTAAAATCAAAACACCAAGGAATATAGTGGCCAAATGCCAGAACCCTCAGACAAAGGAAAAAATATTGCAAGCGGCTAGAAAAACCCAATTCAAGTATCAAGGAGCCACAATAAGGATCACCCAGGATCTGGCAGCATCCACATTAAAAGATCGAAGGGCCTGGAATATGATATTCCAAAAGGCTAAGGAACTTGGTATGCAACCAAAAATAACTTACCCAGCGAGAATGAGCATCTTTTTCCAGGGAAGAAGATGGACATTCAACGAAGTAAGCGAATTTCATCTATTTCTGATGAAAAAGCCAGAACTTAACAAAAAGTTTGATCTACAAATATAGAACTCAAGAGAAATCTAAAAAGGTAAAGATTAATCTTGGGAACTATATTTTGACTATATAGATGTATAAAGAATACATGTATACTTTGTTCTAGAAATTAATGTGGAAAGGACATTGTACCAGAAAAAGGGTAAAGTGGGGGTAGTACATCTCATGAAGAGGCATAGGAAACCTATTATATCTGAGAAAAAGAATGGAGGGGGATGAATATAGTGGGTATCTTACTGCCTTCAGAATTGGCTTTAAGTGAAAAATCTTAAGACATATTCAATCTATGGTGAAACTTCTCCCACCTCATTGAAAAGTGAGAAGGGAAAAGTGAAAAGGGAAGGAATAAGCTAAGCGGAAGGGAATACGGAAACTGGGAGGGAAAGGGGTAAGATAGGGGGAGGAACTCTAAGGCGGGGGGAGGGATACTAAAAAGGGAGAGCTGTGAAAAGCAAGTGGTGCTCACAAGCTTAATACTGGGAAGGGGGGAAAGGGGAAAGAAGGGAGAAAAGCATAAACCGGGGTTAACAAGATGGCAAGTAATACAGAATTGGTCATTCTAACCATAAATGTGAATGGGGTAAACTCCCCCATAAAGAGGAAGTGGTTAGCAGAATGGATTAAAAGCCAGAATCCTACAATATGTTGTTTACAGGAAACACACCTGAAGCAGGGAGATACATGCAGGTTAAAGGTAAAAGGTTGGAGCAAAATCTACTATGCTTCAGGTGAAGTAAAAAAAGCAGGGGTAGCCAGCCTGATCTCAGATCAAGCTAAAGCAAAAATTGATCTAATTAAAAGAGATAAGGAAGGGCATTATATCTTGCTAAAGGGTACCATGGATAATGAAGCACTATCTATATTAAACATATATGCACCAAGTGGTGTAGCATCTAAATTCTTAAAAGAGAAATTAAGAGAGCTGCAAGAAGAAATAGACAGTAAAACTATAATAGTGGGAGATCTTAACCTTGCACTCTCAGAATTAGATAAATCAAACCACAAAATAAATAAGAAAGAAGTCAAAGAGGTAAATAGAATACTAGAAAAGTTAGATATGATAGATCTCTGGAGAAAATGTAATGGAGACAGAAAGGAATACACTTTCTTTTCAGCAGTTCATGGAACCTATACAAAAATTGACCATATATTAGGACATAAAAACCTCAAACTCAAATGCAGTAAGGCAGAAATAGTAAATGCATCCTTTTCAGACCATGATGCAATGAAAATTACATTCAACAAAAAAGCAGGGGGAAGTAGACCAAAAAATAATTGGAAACTAAATAATCTCATACTAAAGAATGATTGGGGAAACAGCAAATCATAGACATAATTAATAACTTCACCCAAGAAAATGATAATAATGAGACATCATACCAACATGTATGGGATGCAGCCAAAGCAGTAATAAGGGGAAATTTCATATCTCTAGAGGCCTATTTGTATAAAATAGAGAAAGAGAAGGTCAATGAATTGGGTTTGCAACTAAAAATGCTAGAAAAGGAACAAATTAAAACCCCCCAGTCAAGCACTAAACTTGAAATTCTAAAAATAAAAGGAGAGATTGTTGGAATCCTTACTAACTGCTAACTAATTAGAGTTGATCTAATCTTACAAGAAGATGTTTTGGGCAGAACCTGAAACAAGGTACTAAGTAGAACTAATTAATACAAGGCTTATGTTCACACCTTTACTCGTTGGAGTTCAATGAGTTCATACCTCCCTTGAAGCTCTTTGGGCCAGAGAGCACTATGGGAGAAAACCTATAATCCCTCTCTCTGGAAAGAGCATAAATAGGCCAATGGGCCAGTCGAAGAGGTTCTTCAGAGTGAAGAAGCTACAAGTCGAGATTTCAGAGATTCATCCCATCTCTCTGCTTGGGAATACATTTTTTCCTCTTGGCTGGCTGATCGCGCTGGACTCGAGAGGAACGACTCTGGTGCAGAGAACACTTTGACGGATTTCAGTGGAGCTACGCTAGAAGCCCTCTCTCCACGGCAAGTTGGTGGCTGGGCTCCCCAGAAGGAGATAAGAGAGACCTTCCATCTCTGTCTTGGTTGGAGGCAGAAGAAAGCAGAGGCAGAGGCTGAAGGACAGAACCTTTGGATTTGGAGACATCCGAAGGGCTCCAAGCCTCTAACCCGGCTGTGCCTTGAGAAGAACAAACTCCAACATTTGAACTCTAACAAGAGATCAATAAAATTGAAAGTAAAAAAAAAAAAAAAACTATTGAATTAATTAATAAAACTAAGAGTTGGTTCTATGAAAAAACCAACAAAATAGACAAACCCTTAGTAAATCTGATTAAAAAAAGGAAAGAGGAAAATCAAATTGTTAGTCTTAAAAATGAAAAGGGAGAACTCGCCACTAACTAAGAGGAAATTAGAGCAATAATTAGGAGTTACTTTGCCCAATTTTATGCCAATAAATTCGACAACTTAAATGAAATAGAAAAATACCTCCAAAAATATAGCTTGCCCAAACTAACAGAGGAAGAAGTAAATATCCTAAACAGTCCCATCTCAGAAAAAGAAATAGAACAAACTATCAATCAACTCCCTAAGAAAAAATCCCCAGGACCAGATGGATTTACATGTGAATTCTACCAAACATTTAAAGAACAATTAACTCCAATGCTAAACTATTTGAAAAAATAGGGATTGAAGGAGTCCTACCAAACTCCTTTTATGACACAGACATGGTACTGATACCTAAACCAGGTAGGCTGAAAACAGAGAAAGAAAATTATAGACCAATCTCCCTAATGAATATTGATGCTAAAATCTTAAATAAAATATTAGCAAAAAGATTACAGAAAATCATCACCAGGATAATACACTATGACCAAGTAGGATTTATACCAGGAATGCAGGGCTGGTTCAATATTAGGAAAACTATTAGCATAATTGACTATATCAATAACCAAACAAACAAAAACCACATGATCATCTCAATAGATGCAGAAAAAGCATTTGATAAAATCCAACATCCATTCCTAATAAAAACACTTGAGAGCATAGGAATAAATGGACTTTTCCTTAAAATAGTCAGGAGCATATATTTAAAACCATCAGTAAGCATCATATGCAATGGGAAAAAACTGGAACCTTTCCCAGTAAGATCTGGAGTGAAGCAAGGTTGCCCACTATCACCATTATTATTCAATATCGTATTAGAAACACTAGCCTCAGCAATAAGAGTCGAGAAAGATATTAAAGGAATTAGAGTAGGCAATGAGGAAACCAAACTATCACTCTTTGCAAATGGATATGATGGTATACCTAGAGAACCCCAGAGATTCTACTAAAAAGCTATTAGAAATAATTCATAATTTTAGCAAAGTAGCTGGCTACAAAATAAATCCCCATAAATCCTCAGCATTTTTATACATCACCAACAAAACCCAACAGCAAGAGATACAAAGAGAAATCCCATTCAGAATAACTGTTGATACCATAAAATATTTGGGAATCTATCTACCAAAGGAAAGTCAGGAATTATATGAGCAAAATTATAAAAAAGTCTCCACACAAATAAAGTCAGATTTAAATAATTGGAAAAACATTAAGTGCTCTTGGATCGACCGAGCGAACATAATAAAGATGACAATACTCCCTAAACTAATCTATTTATTTAGTGCTATACCAATCAGACTTCCAAGAAAATATTTTAATGATCTAGAAAAAATAACAACAAAATTCATATGGAACAATAAAAAGTCGAGAATCTCAAGGGAATTAATGAAAAAAAAATCAAATGAAGGTGGCCTAGCTGTACCTGATCTAAAATTATATTATAAAGCAGCAGTCACCAAAACCATTTGGTATTGGCTAAGAAATAGATTAGTGGATCAGTGGAAAAGGTTAGGTTCACAAGACAGAATAGTCAACTATAGCAATCTAGTGTTTGACAAACCCAAAGCCCCTAACTTCTGGGAAAAGAATTCATTATTTGATAAAAACTGCTGGGATAATTGGAAATTAGTATGGCAGAAATTAGGCATGGACCCACACTTAACACCATATACCAAGATAAGATCAAAATGGGTCCATGACCTAGGCATAAAGAACGAGATAACAAATAAATTAGAGGAACATAGAATAGTTTATCTCTCAGACTTGTGGAGGAGAAAGAAATTTGTGACCAAAGATGAACTAGAGACCATTATTGATCACAAAATAGAAAATTTTGATTACATCAAATTAAAAAGCCTTTGTACAAACAAAACTAATGCAAACAAGATTAGAAGGGAAGCAACAAACTGGGAAAACATCTTCACAGTTAAAGGTTCTGATAAAGGCGTCATTTCCAAAATATATAGAGAACTGACTCAAATTTATAAGAAATCAAGCCATTCTCCAATTGATAAATGGTCAAAGGATAAGAACAGACAATTTTCAGAGGATGAAATTGAAACTATTACCACTCATATGAAAGAGTGTTCCAAATCATTATTGATCAGAGAAATGCAAATTAAGACAACTCTGAGATACCACTACACACCTGTCAGATTGGCTAAGATGACAGGAAAAAATAATGATGAATGTTGGAGGGGATGCGGGAAAACTGGGACACTAATGCATTGTTGGTGGAGTTGTGAATGAATCCAACCATTCTGGAGAGCAATCTGGAATTATGCCCAAAAAATTATCAAATTGTGCATACCCTTTGATCCAGCAGTGTTTCTATTGGGCTTATATCCCAAAGAAATACTAAAGAAGGGAAAGGGACCTGTATATGCCAAAATGTTTGTAGCAGCCCTATTTGTAGTGGCTAGAAACTGGAAAATGAATGGATGCCCATCAATTGGAGAATGGCTGGGTAAATTGTGGTATATGAATGTTATGGAATATTGTTGTTCTGTAAGAAATGACCAGCAGGATGAATACAGAGAGGACTGGCGAGACTTATATGAACTGATGCTAAGTGAAATGAGCAGAACCAGGAGATCATTATACACTTCGCCAACGATATTGTATGAGGACATATTTTGATGGAAGTGGATTTCTTTGACAAAGAGACCTAACTGAGTTTCAATTGATAAATGACGGACAAAAGCAGCTACACCCAAAGAAAGAACACTGGGAAACGAATGTGAACTATCTGCATTTTTGTTTTTCTTCCCGGGTTATTTATACCTTCTGAATCCAATTCTCCCTATGAACAAGAGAACTGTTCAGTTCTGCAAACATATATTGTATCTAGGATATACTGCAACATATCCAACATATAAAGGACTGCTTGCCATCTAGGGGAGGGGGGAGGGAGGGAGGGGAAAAAAATTGGAACAGAAACAAGTGCAAAGGATAATGTTGTAAAAAAAAATTACCCTGGCATGGATTCTGTCAATATAAAGTAATTATTAAATAAAAATTAAAAAAAAAAGAATCATAAGGGAAATCATATGAGAAAGTGAAGGAAGGAGAACTTTCAGTATCAGACCTCAAAGAATATTACAAAGCAGTAATCATCAAAAAAATTATTTGATGCTGGTTAAAAAGTGAAAAGGTCAATCAGCTAAATTATTGAGATAACAAAGAATATGTCAGCAAACTAACCTATTAATCAAGAATTTGATAAGCTTAAAGATCTTAGCTCTGGAAGAAAGCCTCAGTTTCCTTAACTATTAAATGACGGTTTTGGAATAGATAATTTAATCTCTAAGGTCCTAATGATTCCATATCTTGTGGCTTGAAATTAGACTACTCACTTTTACTCTAGGGCATGTAATGAGTCATTTGAGCTTAAAGAATTTCTGGTCATGGGAATTTTTAAACTTCTTAATTGAACATTCATTTCTAAATCATTTACTCACCTGGTCTTAAATATTTGGTCGCTTTCACAGGGATGTCATTAATTCTGCTAATAAGGAACAATTCATTGTCTATTAGGAAACATATGTTCCAGGTCTAGAGAGCTATTGTTACAGATAAAAAAACCTGGAGATAAATCATTTCTTCTCTTAAAAATTTCATCTTCCATGCTAAGCATAAAATCGTGGTTTTTGTCCTTGACTAAATCAGGAGCTTTAAGTTTTGTTTTTCCATTTTAATTATTTGAATAAAAATTTTACAACTTTATAACTTGTTATAATGTACTTGCCAAAAGAACAACAGATGTTCTTTAAATTTTTTTTGATTCATTTTTATTTCAAAAACGCAAAGGGAGCTCACTATTTAAGTATTTTGAGGGGGAATTCTTTAATTTAAAAGATATTATTTTTAAAGCTAGGAAGAATCATGGTTCTACTTTATAATTATAATAGTAAATTTTAATTGTTTAATGTGTTTAATGTGAAGTATACTTTACACAAATATTTAAAATAAAACAGAATACATGCTATTTGGATATCAAACTTACAAAATAAATGATTATTATAATTTAACTGACTTATTGAAATAAATTCAGATATTACTCTTGAAAGACAAGCTATGGAGTGAGATATTCTTAGCACTATGTCCCCATTATTCAAAATTAAAATTTTCAATTCTGTTACAAAGTAAGTTTCTGTGTTTATATTCTCAGGTTAAATATTAATTTGGATTTTTTCATTTTAAAAATAATATTAGATTTAATAAAAGTATTAAATGAATAAGTATATACTAGATGTAATTGTCTGTGCAAAAAACCTATAATTTGATTATCATATTACTATCTTCCTATGTTGAGATTGAATTTAAATATGTCTAATGGTATAAATTTGTTACCTTTGATTTTATATATTAATCGGGCATAGTTTATTATAAGTGACTGTAGTACAATTGTCATTAATGATAATAAAAATTAACTTCCATTAGTTAGTCTTTTGTATTGCAAAAATTGTTGCTAGATGTTTTTAAGTTTCTCTTTGTAAAGTACTTGCAAATATATGCGATTGTGACATGGCTTGAAGGTCTTAACTTTTGCAAACATGAACCTATTTCAGTAAAACTGACAAAAGCAGCACAGATGTGAAGTCTGAGAGTGGCGTCTCTACTGCCCTACTAGCCTTTGTTTTGAGAACACCCTGATTAACCCCCACCCTTCATGGTTCATTGATTCACTCATAGATCAAGTTTAAACTAGTACATATTAGCACATTTGTTTCTAACAGAGGAACAGTTGGTCATTCTGTGGTATACTGCTGTTTCACGTCGAACTGAGGTGGTAAAGAGACTATACTTGGAATATTAAATGAGAAGCTATTATAGGGCTAAAAAAACTTTTTGGTGACTTATCTTTTGTATTAATATTGAATTTCAGATTCTAGCAGTACTAAAATATTGTAACCAAGAGGGCAAATGATAATTACTACTTTCAAGTTAAGGTGTAGATGACTTTTTTATACAACTTCTAATTAAAAATAATAGAGAAAAGAAAGGCTTGTCTTATATGATATGAAATTCCCTAAGTTGGGAAATATTTAAAAATATTATTCCTTAAAATTAGTTTTCCATCATGTTTGTTTTATGCTCATTATATAATGTGTTTATATAGAGATATTTATATTATTAGTAAGCACTAGTTACTAAATACAGGGAGCATATGACTCTTTACATTTAACTCTTGTGTTTTAGATGAATTCAAATGACTCACTTTGATTTATTTTCGTTCCAGAGGAAAATAAGGCCAATGGTTGTTACATGAGATTTAAATTTAGGAAATTTCTAAAAAGAATTTTAATCTCATGCAATTACTATTTTTATTTTGTATGAAGCATGAAAATGGAAGAGTTAGTCCCTTTAAACAAAAACTAAGTTTAATAGATAAATAATTTTATAAATTCTAATGAATAAATAAATAATTTTATTTTGACAAAACAGATACTTCCATCAAATACAAAGTCACCCCTTTCACACATATGTATGTACACATATATATACACAGAGTAAGTTCTAAAAAAAAGTATCAAATGAAAGGAAAGATATATTCTTTAGCTTAGATAATTTTATATTGACATTATATCTGAACAATTTTATTTCTTTCCAGTGTTGGCTCTTTTACATCATCTTAATGACTGCAATTTTATTCTTTTGATGCCATTTTCTTATTCTGTATATTGATTCTTATTAGTCTTTCAGAATTTTGGTTCTGCATTTGTTGTTCCATATGATATAGTTATATTCTAGGCAGTCCCATACAATGTTCTGTTCAGCCATTCTTTATTTATTGATCACTTATTTTGTAAACTAGCTTTTAGTGATCACAGACAATGCTGTTGTAGATATTTTCTTAGGATGGCTATTTTTTTTTAACCACCAGTAAGTTTTTACAGATACAGCTTAAGTAGTTGAGTCTCTGGTAGAACAAAAGGATATGAACAATTTATTAACTATTGTAAAATTTCACAGTATTGAATCAACCCACAGTTCTATCAGCATTAAATTACTAGACTATCTTCTGATATCCAATCTGATAAATGTTTCCCATCCTTTAGCATGTTAAATATGATGGTTATGAATTGTTATTTTCTACTGTTTGATTTTCATTTCTATAATTATAATTTTGAATTTTTTAGGTAGTTATTGATACTTTGCAATTTTTTTTTTTTGAAAATTGTTGATTGCCTTTTATTCTCTGTTAGGTAACAACTCTCGATTTTATATGGATTCAATTCATATCCCTACAGATTTTTGCAAATCTTTTATAAAAGTTATGTGGTCGTATTTTTTGGAGGATCTATGTATCCTTGAAATTAAAAAAAATATATATATATTTTATTGAAACTTTTTATCTTTATATCAACCATTTCCCATCTGATCCTCAGAATAAATCTTCTCTTGTGACAAAGTAAAACAATTAAGCATTAAAAAAGTTTTAAATGGAAACCTTGTCTGACAGTACATTGAACATTCTATCTTTATCTCCTCCCTCTCTGTTTTGAGGAAGAAATAGGTTTCCTTATCAATATTTCATGGCTTTGATTGATTTTTCTGTTATCTGAAGTTCAATTACCACTTAGTGAATTTTTCATTTATGTTAATGGTAGTCTGTTTACATTTTTGTTTAGTATCTTCCTAATTTTTCTTCACATCAGATTCATATATTTCCCTTGTTTCTCCAAATTTCCTTCATCATTTATAGCTGTAAAATAATATTCCATTCTGTTCATACATCATATTTTTTAGCTTTTAAAAATAGCTTTGTTTAAGGGATAACAGTGAAGATGTGTCTTGATGAGTTAAACTTGATATCTTTCTTTTGGTGTTCTGTGGATCCTTTTATTATAATTTTGCTGTCTGCTTCCATTATTTTGGGGTAATTTTTCTACGTTATCTCTTGGAGTATGGTGCTCAGATTTTTTTTCATAATATTCTATGGAAAATCTTTAATAATGATGCTATCGCTTTACATTTTAACTTCAAGTTTAGTATACTTGTTTTATAGAGTTCTCATGTATTCTTCAAATCTTGTTTTAAATTTTTTTCTATTATTTTTGTGTTTGTGCATTTTTGCATTTTGATTATATCATATTTTTAGGATACTGTATTTATATTGAAGTTTCCACTTAAATTGCTGGGGTTCTTTTTTCTCTAGAGCCCTCATTTCTCTTCTTAATTTTTGCATTCTTTAGTAAATTGCTTCTTATAGTTGTTGCTCCATTGTAACTTGAGGGGGGTTTAAAGAATTTGTTTTTCTTATTCAGGAGATTTTCCTCAATTTCCTTTGTTGCATAGTGTTTATTCACTGAGATGGATCTCTTCAAACTAAGGCTCATGTTTCTTTCTTTGTCAGATTTTCTCCATCTTAATCACTCTGATATTTTTTTCCTGTGGTATCCTTGTGGAACATGTTCTTCCTGCCATTTTTTTTCCCTTTCAGAAGGCTCAGAGCTACTGTGTCTTTTTCACTGGCTTTACTGCTTACTCTGAAATAGGCTTGGGACAAATACAGACCTGCAAGGTCCATCATCTATGGTGAAAGTTATAAGGATGCTAAGGCAGGAAATCTTGTAGTATTTTACTACCTTCAAGTACTACCTTTACTATTCTTATGGATTTGAAAATCCTCTCTGCTTTAAGACCTCTCTTTATCTTAGACTGATTAATTGTGAAAGAGTTATAAGAGGATACCTCTACTCCCCAAGTAACTTTTGAGCTCTTGACCTTGGAGGAGTTCAATCTGGGATTTATCTCTAGTGATATTTTATGGATACCTAGTGATCATTTATGAATATCAATCTGCATTTGACTAGGTTTCCAATATTTCTGGGCAATATTTTATGATTTCCTAAAATAAAATCAGAATATAAACTTTTAATTTCATCACTCATTCCTGGGAGAGCAATAATTCTTTGTTCTGAAGTTCTTTTATGACCAAGTAAGCTGACTTTGTAACAACACATGACTTTTTGACTCTTCATTGGCATATGTACTAGAATTCGATAAATCATTTATATTTTTGGCTTATACTTATTTGAAAAAAATTAAATTCATTTCTGAGAATTTGTTTCATTTACAATTCTATAAATTTTACCTCATATAAAAAGTCTCTATATACTGAAAATTATCAACTAATTGCTAATTAAAGCATATCAATTCTATGTCTATTTTCTACATTAATGGAACTTTTTAAGAAAATAAAAATAGAAAATAGCAAATGTAATTAAAATGATGTTTTTGATTCAAATATAGGAAAACCTTGACTTACCAGGAAAGCTGGAGAATGGAGAATTTTTATTAATTTGTTTTTGTGGTTAAGTATAACTTTTAAAGGTCTCTCTCTCTCCATCCTCCCAATTACTTTCCAGTCTTTCTAGAACCAATAAATTCATTTTCCTGGCTTATTAAGTATAGTACGGTAAATATAATTTAATTATTCTGGAACTTTTGAATATAGGTTTTAAGCCAATCATCATCTATATAAAAAAGATCACTGTACATAATTATAGGTTTAGATTGCGGGATAGATGAAGTTAAATTCACTTTGATCCTATCATATACATACTTTTCTATCTTTAACTTTAAAATGATTTGTATGCTTCTCTTGCCACAGACAGAGGGGACATGATTGTTTGAAATTTCTGATTAAGGTTTTGCTTTGCCACATTGTTGTGTTCTATATACAGTATAATTGAAGAAGTTCTAAAAAGTAAATTATCTATATCGTAACTTTATAGGACAAGAACAGAAAAACCTTTATAACTCAAAATTTCTCTTCTATGACTGAACATTTCTAACGAAGGCCACTTGTTGCCCCAGATGATTATAGATAGAAGGAAAAAAATAATTACAAATATTTTAGACATCTGTAGAAAGATGGTTTTATCATTTTCTTCCTTATTACCATCAAAATGTGCCTCTTTCTGAAGGAATGCAAGAAATATTTCTCTAGAAGAAAAGCTCCTGAGGTTTGAAACAAATCTTTGAAATCAAAAATAGAAGGAATCAAAGGGCCTTTGTTAAGTGGGATAATTTTCTTTGAAAGGTAAGGACTTTCAAAGATGTATACTCTATGCATCATATTATTATTTTTTTTGTTTACTTTTATACCAGTTTTGTTTCTTAGAGCTCTGATACTTTTGTCCTGGGTGATTTGCTTTAAAAAAAAAAAAGCATTAACACTTTGAACTCTTCTGAGAAAAAATTCAATTAAAATCTCCTAAATTGAGTCAATAACAATCAGTGTTCATTGTGGGTAGCTGGTGGCACAGTGTATAGAACACTGACTTTCAAGTCAGGAGGATCTGAATTCAAATCTGACCTCAGACATTTAACATTTCCTAGCTGTGTGACCCTGGGCAAGTCACTTAACCCCAACTGCCTTGGGGGAGGGGGCGGCAGAAGATCAGTGCTCATGGTGGCCATTCAATCCTTTGCATATAACTTTAGCAATGGGATTTCGAGCCAGAAGGAATTATAGGGACTCTTTAGTCCAGCTCTTTCATTTATCAACTAAGGAATTGAGGTCAAGACAGGTTAAGTGACTTGTCTGTGGTCACACAGGTACTGTAAATAGTATATCCGTCCACTACAACCATCTGCTACTTGCTGGTGTCTCCACTTAGAATCCCTGTGATTCCAGGTTGTATACTGGCTTTGATGGAAGTTTTCAATCTTAGTAGTCAATTCCTACTCCCTCACACTCAATCTTCACCTGAATCCCTTCTATGTTCACATACGTCACTCCCGCTTATTCTGTCGCTCCCATTATATTATGAACAAACTGCCCTTGCTATTAGATTTGTGACCCCCTTTGGCATTGGCTCTATATCTATTTTGTATTTGTATTTAATTATATCTGTCTGTTTATATCTCCATTTCTCTATTTCTTTTTATCTCTGCCTTGTCTGTCTCTTTTTTCTCTCTCTGTCTTTCCCTCCATATTTTCCTCTTTCCTTCAGCATCATCTAACTTAAGACTGCTTAATCTTTTTCCACTTATGATTCATTTCCCTCTGATAAGTTTTTATACCTGATAAATATATAAATGTATAAATTTTATAAAATATAAATTATATATACCCTACATACACTCTGGGTATATAGGTATATAAAATAATAAATCAAACATTAATGATAATAAACCATAATTTTGCAATCCCCACATTATTATGTGTCCCATATGGACTTATGACCTACAATTTAAGAAGATTTTTGACTATTTATATATTCTCTTTCCCCTCCTGCTCCCCTAGAGTAGAATAAGCTGCTTCTTCTTCTTCTTCTTCTTTTTTTTTTTTTTTGGTCAGGGCTTATTTAATACCTTAACTCATAGTAGATGCTCATAAATACCTATTGAATTAGGTTAAGAAGCAGAGTTAGAATATAAACTCGGCTTTGACTTCAAATCTGTTTTTCTTGCTATTGTACTATGTAGTTTTTAATATATAATTTATAATTAAAATATTATCTATGTTTTTTATTTTCATCATAATTTTTGAGAAATACAGGATTATTTTCTACTATCATTTTAAAAATGTCTCTTTTTAAAAGTTAAGCATTAACTTTAATCACATGTTATTTTAGTTGAATGTATTTTTGTTCTTTTGTAGGGATCCTTTATTAAAAAAATAATTCTTAATGACTGGTCCAATTTGTGCCTGAGGACAATTTATTTATTTATTTATTTAATATCCAAAATATTGTGCTTTTATATATTTGAATAACTTTTATCTTAAAAATAATTTCACCACCCTCATCTTTTGTTTTGAATCTCTGAAGTTGAAAGAAATCTGTACTATTGGAAAATTTCACATCAGAGAATAAAAATGAGTATGAGGATGAGCAACTTCCTGGGCTATTCAAAATATGATATTGGTGTGATGGACATTTTAATTTAAATCTTTAGTAATGCTATTATTAAAATCTATAAAACTATGTCTTATTTCTAAAAAGACAGTGTAAATCAAACAATAGTTTTCTTATGCAGTAGTGCTAAAACAGAAATAGTTTTTGACTTTCTATAGCTTGCCTTTTCCTCCTGACCCTGAGTAACAACAGAAAATTTGCTTTGCACCTGCTCCAGCTGTGTCCTAAGTGATAAGCATCTTGCAGACCCAGAAAATTGCAGTATCAAATCTCAGCACCAACTGTGAGGTAGCACTATCATCAAATCCCTGCTGAGAGGCGTTTCCTATTTAATTCCCAATAGAATAATTTTTTTCCCTTCCTTAGTCTCTTTTTTTCAGGTTTGAGCTGTGACCTAAAACCTTTCTCTCCTTTACTAAAATGTATTTCCATAGGTGCTTTTGCACTGACTCATCCTTACTTGTTTTATTTAACCCTGAACTCATTAGTAGGTCAGGGCATCAGCAGCCCCAGGGTTGTTAAGGTGTCCAATTCAGATAATGAACATATTTATTTAGGGAGAGGAAATGGATAAGTATATATGCTATGGTTCACTGCTTTTCTCTAGAAACTAAAGTTAAAGGAACATTTAATATGTTATATATGAATGTGGAAATACATATTTATATTTACAAAAGCAGTTTTTAATTCTCTTTATCAGGCTAGCTAATTAAATCTGCTGACATAGCAATGGAGTCCAGAAAATGTTAAAAATTCATTCTAAAAATAGATAATTAACAATTTTTAATTTGTCTACAACTTTCTAGCTAAACTCTTTATAAGTGGGTAGATATTTAAAAATTCAAATTAAAATGTCAAGGCACTATCTTTAAAATATAAAGTTTTTACATTTTTCTTTCAGAATTTTCAAACCGACCCAAATCCTTAAAAGTACTTATAAACCCACAGAGTCACAAAAAAGAAGCTGCCCATATCTATTATGAACATGTTGAACCTCTTTTGAAGCTTGCAGAAATAAAGACGGATGTAACAAGTAAGTGATTTTAAGAATTTCATTTATAAAAAATTTACACAAGCATTCAGGTCACTTGAATTTATTCCTAATCATTATTAAAATAGAATTTTGGTAGGCTGACCTTTTAAATCATATATTTTAATTAAATTAGTATAATTTTATTTGTTTGTGAAACATTTTATCATGTCATGTTAATACATTTTTTTAAAAGAAAGAATTGAGATTCTTTCTATCCCCAAAATTCATCATTATTAAAGTGAAATATAACTTTAAGCATGTAAGTGACTTTTTTACATGTGAATTATTTTTGAAGTTTGACAACCTAGCTGATTAAATGAAAAGTGTATATATGATGGCCTTCCATGGAATGCTTTCCTTCCATTGTTTTTGTTCTGATTCTGACCCCTACTGGTTAGGTCAAAAGTGAGTATTTAATTGCTTATTTCAGGCAGTAAAATAGAGCACAATTTCATTGCAAGATAGATTTTACAAATTTTGTCACCCTTGTTTTGGAATTGAGATTATGGAGCTTTAAAAAAGCAAAGAATTTGCCAAAGAGGCAACTAGAAAGGATGGGACTTGAAGTTTCCACCAGATGTTCTGTTTCCATGGCCAGAAGTAACTCCATTTCATTATATTGCTTTCTCCGTGTTGCAGTATATACTTAACTGTGAATTTGGTGATATATAGATTGGTACATGGGCCTAGGCATATTAATTCCTCTTCCAGGAAAAAGTTCATGGTTAAAATAAGGATATATAACTGATAAAAATATTTAGTGTTGATTAACAGAGTACATGAGCAACTGGGTAGGATAGTGTATAAACTCGGGATCAGGAAAACTCATCTTCCTGATTTCAAATTTGGCCTCAGATACTTTCGAGTTACTTTATCCAATTAGCCTCCATTTTTTTAAATCTGGAAAATGAGGTAGAGAAGGAAATGGGAATCTACTCTAATGTCTTTATCAAGAAAACCCCAAATAGCATTATTTGTAGTCAGTCATGACTGAATAACATCAGAGTACATAATTATATTTGCTTAAAATGCTATAGGTAGAAATATATACAAACATACTTGAATATATAAACACATATGCACATGTATCTGTGTAAGTGGATATGTCTCTGTGTGTTTGTGTGCATATATATACATATATTCACACACATATTTATATGTATATATGTATGTATACATATATACACACATAGATCTATGTCTATGTGTATATTTGTATTAGAGATAAGGACCGACTTGTGATTTTAACTGATAATAGGAACTTTGCTGAGGGAACTACTACTACCCATGCAGATCAGCATCTTCTCTGAAGCTTAAATTTTAGAGAATGTCTGTAACACTAAGAAATGAAATGAAATTAAGAGGTACACATATAAATGTATCCTCTTATCATTTCAAATATTATGCTTCTTTCAAAACCAATGATACCTTTCATTCCATTTCTTCTTTGAATTTTTTTTATTTGTTGCATACTCTAACCCTTTCATACCATATAATCTAAAGAACTTGCATTTTACTTTGCTAAAAAGATAAAAGACCACTAGATCAAATAATTATTTATTAATTAAACATTTATTAAGTTCCTTCTATGTGCTATATTCTTTTGGATTGAGTAGTGTATTAAATGTTTAGGCAATAAGGATAGAAATTACAGTGAATATTTTCAATTTTATCTTGGCTGAAAGGGAACTTTTAGATAGTTAGTGTCTTTTGACCTCCAAAGTAGTCCCAATCAGAAGAGCCAGATTGAAGGAAATTCAATGCTCAAAGGCCTTTCATTTCTAAAAATTTTATAATGTTTCAACTAGGAAGCTCCTAGGTAGAGAAGCAAACTCCAGGCAAGGAAAGTCAAGACAAATTCTCAAACAAGGAAGTTCCAGATTCATTAAATATCTGCAAAACTTTCAACTTGGATGTGGGGACTAAAGTGAATAAAATAATAACAATTCTACTAAGAGGACAACAATCATTTCATGTCCTCTTAGGGGTCTGAAAGTTTACACCAAGTTGACTTAACTACACCTGAAAACCTGGGAAAAATTATAGGTGAATTTGGTACCTGCTAGTACTTTGTAATAAACACCAGCAGAAGGAAATGTACCTTTGAACCAAACAGATGTTCATCATTCCATCCAAGAAACCCTAGGGTCTTCCCCTCCCAGATTCATTCATTTATTTATTTATCTAGATAATTTTTGAACTAGGGTGAAAGAGGAGATTATTTGCCTTAATTGCTACCTAGTCTTAATTACTGAATGGATGTAGCCTCAGTGAAACTGAGAGCTGTTGAAGACCTTAGCTTAAAAAGGCCACGATCTATCATTTCATCCAGGGTCATTGCTAGTCATCTCGATCTATATCTTGCCACTGGACCCAGATGACTCTGCAGGAGAAAATTAGGAAAGTGACCTTGCACAGTCATCCCTCAAATAAATCCAATCCATCTGCTTGTCATAATATCACCTTCCCGATACCATGGTCCTCTTTGAAAACAAATGACAAACAATAACAACAACAACACCTAGAATAATCTGAACTTGTTCTGACCACCGCAAAAATTCAATTCATGAAGTAAAGCTGGACATAGGAATAAATAGAAAATTAAACTGATGATAAAGAAATGTTATTTTTCAGAACACTTTGTATCTCTAGGATACAAGCCCTAGAGAAAGAGAAATTTCACAGTGACTCTAGGCAGAGTCTCATAAAGGTATGGTGTGGCCACAAGGTCTAATGGATTTCTAGGAAGAGCTAAAACATTTTAAATGAAATTAAATCTTTAGTGTAAAAATAGAAAGAAAATGAAAAGCTCATTACAGGAAATACAAAAATTTAACCTAGTAGCAGACTCCCTGAAAATAGGATGGAAAAAAATCAGTTATTTCATGAGATAAAAGCAATCAAAATACTGAAAAAAATAGATTAAAATGTTTAAAGTATCTCCTGTCAAAGGAACTGACCTAGAAAACATGTCAAAAGAAAACTAATCTAAAAATTACTAAACGACCTGAAAACTACAAAGAAAAAAAAAGTTGGATACCATTTCAAAAAGATTGTACATTAAAACTCCTCTGACCTATTAGAATCAGAGAACAAAACAAAACCAAAGCAAGCAAACAAAAAAGATCCACCTGCGATCTCCTGAAAGAAATACTAAAGTAAATGCTCCAAGGAGTTCTATAGCCCCAAATTCAAAGTTATCAGAATAAAGAAAACATACTGTAAGCAGATAGAAAGAGTTCAAATACCAAAGAAATGTATCCATTATTACATAAGTTTTGAAAGTTATCACTATAAAGAAAAAGAAAGCCTAGAGGATGATGTTTCAAAAGAAGATAAATAGTTACAACTCAAAAAAGGAAAGAAAAACATAACACACTAGGGAAGAAATGCGAGAGAAGAGGAATATCACTTAATTTCAAGTAATTGCTGGAGGGACACAAGAAAAAAAGAAGCTATTGACATTTGGAAGAGGTGGGTGAAGTAAACAGTCATCAAATACATGTTACCTTCCTTTTGTCTGGCAGAGGAGAGTTTAAAACACCCAGAGAATTTAGTGTAAAAAATATCAAATTTACTGAGGAAATAGAAATGGGAAAGTGTTAAAAAGGAGGGAAAGAGAAATAATAAGCAACAAAATCTCTAGATTTGGAGATTAGGTTGTGAAGAAAACATTAAAAGGAAATAAGGAGTAAAAGCCTATTATTGTCTGGTTGAAAGGAAGAAAAGGGGAACTTTGGAGCAGAAACAGATCACTTATTAATAGTAAGAACACTATTTTTATCTTTCATCTTCTTTGTGTAGAGGGAGTTTGAGAGTAAAAAGAAGAAAAAGGAAAAGTGAACATTACATTTCTACTACTTAGTTTCCACTCCAACATCATCATTCTTTCCCTTCCCTCTGTTCTGTCCCCCACCATAAACATCACCAGAAAACTTATCATTATGGACATTACTTTAGTTTTGGTATTCATACCTCATCAATACCCTCAATTGTCTGTATCCATATGATGCTGGATACTCTCTTTATAGAACATTCAGTGTTTCCAATCATCTCTTCATTTCTCATGAGTTACTCATTTTGATTTTGGCTTCTCCTCAATCACCTCATGCTGGCTACCCCAAAAACTACTCAATCCTAGCCCCTTCCTGTCTTCTTCAGCTTTTTGTGTACTGTGTTCTGTTATTAGATTGTAAGCTCCTTGAGGACAGGGACTGCCTTTCTTTTTCTTATTTGTATCTTTAGAACTTAATATAGTGCCAGATATATCAACTTCATTAATATTTATCATATTGTAACTGGATGTGAAGAATATACAATTAAGAATTCTAAACAAAATGAATGGTAGGATTGTATCATTATATAAATTGAAGAAGATAGCAAGATAGATTAGAAATTAGAGTTAAACAATTGGTAATTCTAAATCATTCTTGAAAGAAATGGTAAATTTCTTTTTAAGGAAATTCTGGACTTAGCACATACCAAATAAAAGTAATATTTTTACATACATTGTAATGTGAAAAGAGGGAATAGTTAAATGAAATTGTGGATTTCTATTATTTAGAGTTTGATTTTCTTTTTGAGTACAAGATAAATTTAACATCTTTTTCTATATATATGATACATTTTAAAATATGTAATAAATTTAACAAAGCTATCATGCTTATGTGTGATTTATTCTCTCTCTCTCTCTTTTTTTTTTTTTTTGAGGAACTATACTTATCCTTTCTCTCTCCCACAATCAAAAAAAGAAAAGCAAAAACTTTTTTAAAAAAATAAATATTTAGTTAAGTAAAAAAAAATACACCATTGGCCATTTCCAAATTTTGCCTATTTAAACTATTACATCTCTGATAGAGTGGGAAATATGCTCCATCATTGGACCTCTCAAATTGTACTTGATCTATTGATCATCAATTTATCATAGTTCTCAAGTTTTTCAAAGATGTTATTCTTTGTAATTTTGATATTGTGTAAATTGTTATTCCTTGTTCAGTTTATTATGTATCAGTTTATGTCTTTCCAGGTTTCTCAGAAATCATAATATTTATTCTTTCTTGCAGCATAATAATATTCCATTGTATTGATGTCATAATTGATTCTTTATTACTTATCACCATCCACTTGATTTTTCATTCTTTGCCAAAAGTTAATAAATTAATTTAGGATATGTTGTTATGTTTTATAATTATATTCATGAAGTTCCTGTTGCTGTCTTTGCAGGTAGACTCTCAAATATTTTATACATCCTATAGTTGTTTTTGATGGGATTTTTTTTTATAGATTCCTCTTAGGTTTGTTGTGAGAAATGTTAGTGATTGTGGAAATTTATTTTAAAATTTTATAATACTGTATTTAATTTTTAGTTGAGTCTAGAGTTCCCTAAGAGAAAAAAGTATCATCTGCAAAAAGTGATGAATTTATTTCCTCCATTTATTTTTCTTCCTTTTATTTCTTTCTTGACATTGTTATCACTAGCATTTTTTGAACTATATCTTACTATTGTGGTGACAATAAATATACTTATTTTATTACTAAACTTATTGGGAAAGCTTTTAGTTTATGTTCATCACATATAATGTTGATTCTTGTTTTCAAACCGATATCACTTAAACTAATAACTAAAGGATTATTTATTCCTATTTTTCTTTTTTTGGTCTTTTTCATTCTCTCAGAAGCTTTTTCTGCTTCTAATTACATAAATTACATTTTTGGTTCTTATTATTAATATAGTATACATTTAGCTTTCACTTCTAATGAACCCACTCTGAATTACTGGTATAAATACAACAAAGTCAAATATTTTTAGATTATAATATTTTAGATATTTTAGATATTTGACACCCTTCTTGCTAATATGTTATTTAAGTTTTTAGCATTCATATGCCATGATATTGATTTTTATGTTTCTTTCTCTGTATTGACTTTTCATGATTTAAGTATCAGGCTCATATTCATATTATAGAAGAAAGGTGGTAAGACCTTTCTTTTCATTGTAAACAACTTGTATAGTATTTGAATTAGTTTTTCTTAAATTGTAAACTCCCTGAAGGCAGAAGACTGCCTTTTGTCTTTTTTTTTTTGTATCCCCAGAACTTAGCACTGTGCCTGATACATATGAGAGACTTCATAAATGCTTATTGAATAATATCAGAGAACTGACTTGTAAATACTTCTGGCCCCAGACTTTTTTCCTTTTGGAAGTTTACTTAGGAGTTTTTTAATTTCTTTTTTTCCCCTGAAATTGGGTTATTTACAGTCTGTTAATTCTGTTATTCTGGGAACTTTATGTTTTTTGGTAAATATTCAACCATTTCAAATAATTTGCCAGTTTTACTGATATATAGTTGGACAAAATAATTTGTAATTATTTTTACTGCTTTCCATTTGTTATGAATTCCTTCTCATCTAGTTTTCTTTCTTTTAAAAATCAAATCAGCTAATGATTTTTGTGTAGTTTGTTTTTCTCATGAAGGACCCAATTAATGTTTTTGCTTTCCTTATTGAATCACTTTGCTTTTCAGAATTTTTATTTTGATACTTAATTGGTGTTTTGATTTGCTGATATTTTATGGCTTTCTGTTGGTTTATTTAGACCCAATTCATTGATCTGTTCTTGGTCCATTTTGTTAATGAAAATGTTTGGAGAAAAAAAAATATCCTCTCAAACTACTTTGATAAACACTCCATTTGTCTTTTGTTTCTATGATTTATCTTTTGATCCAGCCATTTTTAGTATTGCTATTTAGTTCCTCTTCTAACAGTTCCTGGCTCCCTTACTGCCAAACTGTATGGTTTTAACCCAGGAAATTCCCTCAGTATCTGAGAATTCTTTGCCATGGCACATCTAGCCACTCCTTTGTCTTTCTTAATCTAAGAAATTCCTCTGAAAACTGTTGACTTTTCCACCCTTTCTAACATTGTTGAGTTCCTCCTGATGTCTTCATTTTGTAGAGGAGCCCAAACCAGCTAGTGAATCACCCCATAAACAATTGCCTATGACAGGCAATTGTGCTAAATTGTTGGAGTACAAATATAAAAATTTCTGCTCTTACAACATTTATAGTACAGTACAGGAATACAATATACAAAAGGAAGATAAAATATAGTGTAGAGGGAAGCAAGGTACTTAGTGCTCAGGAATGTTGGAGAAGTTCACAAGGAGTGAAATCAGGTGGGGAAAGGAAGAGAGGGATACCCTGAGTGCCCTCCTTAAATGGTGGTTTTGGAAGAAGATCTTTCGATTTTCCTATCAGGGGGACACCAAAGGGCAAAGGGCTTTGATAAAGTTTGAATTGCAGCATTGAAATGATCTTCTGGATAGAGAGGTTTCTGAAGAATGACTGAGCTATTCAAAGGAGTGCAATTGGATGGGAATTGAAGAAGACAGTTGGCTTGGTGCATTTTTATGTAAAGGTTTTGAGGTTTTGACATCCTTTTGAGGGTGGGGGGATCCAAGATACAATCAGTACTGATGAAGTGTGAGTTGCAAGGCTGATAAGATTTTGCAGAATAAAGAGGTCCCTGGGATATATTAGAGATGTTCAAAATTGGGATTTTTAACAAAAACATTTAGAGGATTCAGTTGTTACGGCTTTGTTATTTTCCTTAGTTGCATTCAGTAGCATGTGAGTATAACTGAAAGCAAATGAGTGTGGAATGACTTAAGGCTGATATTTTGCTGAGTAGTATCAGTGGGTAAGGCATGGAACTTGGAAAAAAAAAGTTCAGTATAGAGCTGAAGTGGTTCACCACAGAGCAAGATCACATCAAGAGGGAAAGAACAGAGTAGATACAAGAATTGAAGGTGGAATGACAACTGATTATGATCAGATAAGAGAATTTCAGAACTAATATGGAAGTTCAAGGATATGACTATCTTTGCTCATTGTATTTTGATTGTATTATTACATTTATACATAAGGGATATCTTAGAAAAGGAAACAATATTATCAAAGAATCAGCTTGGTTTAATTGTGAACAGGTCATAAATAGCACACATAAATAACTTTGCAGTTAGGTTCAAAAAGATGATTTCATAAGTAGAAAGTTGAGATTGTACAATTTAATAGCCTGTTTGTCTTAAAATGATCAAGTGCCTTTAGACTGCAAGCCAGATATGGTTGCCAGAAAAACTCTTTTACTCTTAGTTAGCATGAAGTGAAACTCTAGTTTCCAAGTGAGGTGATTCAGTGAGATGATAATATTGCTTTACAATGCTATAGTCAAACTACAACTTTATTTCCAGGAAGTCCAGTTATAAGAGATATTGATTGACTGCATAGCATCCAGAAGGATGGGAAGCTAGGAAGGATGAGGGAAAAGAGTGGGGGGTCCCGCCATATGAGAATTTGTTTAAAGGATGTAAGATGTTGAGCTCCAGAGAAGAGACAACTCAGGAAACACAACTGACTTCAAGTGGTTTTTAAAAATTAAAAGTTTTATTTTTTCTATTATATGCACAATTTTTAACATTCTTTAAAAAAAAAACTTGAGTTTTAAATTCTCTCTCTTTCTCCCTTATTGAGAAGGCAGGCAATTTGATACGATTATATACATGAAGTCATGCAAAATGTATTTCCATATTAATCATGTTGTGAAAGAAACACAGACCAAAATAAAATAAAGGGAAAAATCCTATTTATATTATTTTGATAGTTTGAGAGGAGACAGCATTTTTCATCATAAGTCCTTTGTAATTGTTTAGGATCTTTGTATAGTGAGAATAACTAAGTCATTTGTAATTGATCATTATATAATACATTTTCCTGTACAATATGTTTTCCTGTTTTCTTGGTTCCAAGTTCTAAGTTCTTCTAAGAAGAATTTTAAGTTCTAAGTAAGAACTTTACTTTGCCTCAATTAATGTAAGTCATTCCAGGTTTGTTCTGAAACCATCTTGTTCATCACTTCTCACAGTACAATAGTATTTCATCAAAATTATATAGTATAACTTGTTCATCCATTTTCCAATTGATAGATTTCCCTTAAATTTCTAACTCTTTGCCTCCACAAAAAGAGCTGCTACAAACACATAGGTTCTTTTCCTTTAAAAAATATTTTTGGCATATAGACAGAGTATTGATATTGTTGGAGCAGAGTTTATGCATGATTTTATTTTTTATTGACTTTTTGCTCTTTTTATTTAATTTTCAGGCTTAAATACAAAATAATAAGAAAAACCCTTGAACATAAGAGAGGACTCAAAATATTAAAAAAATCAATTTCTATTTCAAAAAAGCCCATATAATAAATACTATACAGAATACTACACATTATATTTAAGCTATCCATCTTTTTGTTTTCTTGTAGGTTTTCTTTTACTCTCTTCTGTGCATGTTTGAATTTAAATTTTTCCTGTCACTCTCCCCAAGAAAGCTACAGTTAAGCACACATATACATGTATCTATATACATGCAGACATACACAGGTACATAAGTTATCTATAATAATTAACATATATACATGTATGCATTCATACACATACATGTATTATATTCATGTATTCACTCATACACATACATGTGTATTATACTTATTTTCACTTGTCCTCTAGGTTTCTCTGAAGTTAAATAGCATCTACTTTCACAAGTCAGAGTCTTTCCATAGTCTTTAAACCAACTCATTATTTCCTATACCACAGCAATATTCTAACTTTATGCTGTCTTGTTATTTTAGATGGTCTAAAATAATATTGGTTAATATGTCTGACATATTTCCCCTTATTTTCTGTTTTGATTAAATTTATTTTAGTTTTAACTTTGTATGAAATCATGAAAAATATCTTGCTTTTTTCACATAACAAATTGTACTCCTGATCTTTATTTTTTGTTTGTACATATGTCTTATTTTTATAATATTTCTTGAAAACAACATATTGTTGAGTTCAAAATTTTCATTTTATGGGTGAATTAATCCCAATTCATATTCTAAGCTATAATTGCTTATTTATTTTCTTCCTTCCTATTTTTCTTCACTATCCTTCTGTAAAGGGTTGAAACTCTTAAAAGGTGTGCTTAAATCAGACAACTGAGCACTTAAGGCTAGTTACTTATTAGACAATGACTATTAGCATATGTTTGGAAAAAATGGCCCTTCTCACTGTTCCATGCTGGCTCAATGTTTTGGTGTATACAGATAATCATAGGAGGGATTAGAGGGTGGTGTGAGACAAGCCAGACTCACTTTGCAGCAGGACCAGGCGAAGAGAGGTTGGTGTAGAGCTTGTGGCCGTTTGTCGCCTTCACTTCTCTCCCTAAAGACCAAGAACTTTTGCTTATCCTAACTCTGGCTGATCCTGAGGTCTCCAAGGAGCTAGCCTGAAATTTACATCCTTCTCACTCTATTTCTATCCCTCCAGACTTCTCTACTTTACTTCTGCCTTCTACCTTGTCTTCCTATTATTTAATCAAACCTATTTCAAGAATTCCTCCCTTATTCTCTCCCCTGCCTTACTCAGTTGCCCTCTTGTTTTTATCTGAATTTATAAGACTTTTATCCCCTTCCAAATATTGTTCCCTCTTTATCCCATTCCCATTAATCTACATATCCTTATGTGTCCCCCATTATGTTACTCCTTCACCCTCTTATTTCTTTATAAATTTAGAAGACTTTTATTCTCTTTTAAATGTATATGCTGTATTATCTTTAACCCAGATCTGATATGAATAAGATCCCCTCCCGCCAAATCCCTCCCTTATCCTCTCCCCCCATTCCCTTACTATAATATTTCTGAAATTAGAAGACTTTTATATATAAATACATTAGATAGATAGATGGATAGATAGATAGATGGATGGATAAATAGATTTCTCCCTTTAATCCATTCCTGATAAGAGCCAGGAGTCCAGAACTATCAAACTTAAAAGAAGCCAAGAAATAATTAAACAATATATAAAAAAGAAAAAAAAAACATAAGTGTAGAGGGCTGAAACTCTGAATAGGTGTACTTGAATCAGATAACCAAGCACTTAAGGCTAATTACCTATTCGATATGAGACAATGACTCTATTAGCATATGTTTGGATAAATGGCTTTTGTCACAGTTGATACTGGCTCAATGTTTGGTGTTAAGATAACTGTAGGCAAGGATTAGAGAGTGGGGTGAGAGAGGCCAGAGTCACTTTGTGGCAGGAGGAGGAGCAGAAAAGTTAGTGACTTTGGACTGGAGAGTTCAGGATACATCATTGGCAAGTCTTGTGGCAGTTTGTCTGTCTCCTTTACTTCTCCCCCTAAAGACCAAGGACTTTAATTTATCCTGACTCTGGCTGATCCCAAGGCCCTCCAAGGAACTAGCCCATACTGCACCCATAAGAATAATTGGACTACTTGAAACCTACAATTAAAAGGAATCTTGATATAATAATACAAGATGTAATTAAACAAAATTGTCCTGAAATATTGGAAGAAAAGAGGAAAGTAGAAAGAAAATCCACCAATCATGACTTAAAAGAAATCCTGTGATGAAAATCTCCAGGAGTACCATAGCAAAATTCCAAAACCTCTAGGTCAAGAAGAAGATAGTAGAAGCAACAACAACAACAACATGAAATATATTGAAGCCAAAATTAGAATTACACAAAACCTAGCAGCAATTTTCTTGAAAGGTCACAAGTCTTGGAATACTATATATTGCAAAACAAAAGAAGTGGGGTTGCAATGAAAATATACCCAGCAAAGCTAAGCATAATTCTGAATTAAAAAAAAAAAAGGTATTCAATGAATTGTGAGATTTCCAGGATTTTGCTGCAAAAAGATCTGAACTTAAAGAAAATTTTACATATAAAATTCAATAGAAATATAATATAGTTTATCTTTATTGAGTACCTTTAATATTTATATTAAACTTCTTTTTCTTAAATGGTTTTTTAAAAAAAGACTTCCCTCAATAGCTCTTATTTTATTTATGAAGTCTTTTTTGAATTCTTCTATGAGTTCTTTTTGAGCAGGTCACCAGTAAGTATTACTTTTTGGGGTAGGAGAGGCTTGTTTTTATTTCAGTATCCTCTTCTGAAGATGAGCCACAGACTTCTTTGTTCTGTTGATGAGTCTCTATGGTTGGATTCTTTCTCCTTTGCCTGCTAATTTTTGTTTGTTTTATTTGCTTGTGATTATAATCACCTTACTTCTGGGTTATAGGAATAGTGGCTTTGGACTCGGGTCCTTCCTACTGTTAATTTTCTGGGTTTTGTTCTAGGGCCAACTTTGAACTCTTTCTCCCTCTAATTCACAGTCGGGGTTCCCTAACACACTGTGCTGGAAATGCTTTTGCTTTCTGAGAAACCTCAGTGACTATAACCTTTATTTCTCCCTTCTGACCTGGTTTTAAAACCCTTTGGGGATAATTATAAATTGTCCTCCAGAATGGTTAGATCCATTTACTCCACCAACAATGCATTAGTGTCCCAATTTTCCCACCTTCCCTACAACATTTGTTATTTTTTCCTGTAATTAGCCAATCTGATGGTACCTCAGATGTATTCTAATTTGCAGTTCTCTAATTAATAGTGATTTAGAACATTTTTAAGATATGATTATAGATAGCTTTGATATCTTCATCTGAAAACTGACTTTCAGGATTTATCAGTTGGGGGAATGGTTGATATTATTAAAAATTTACCTCAATTTCTCTATATTTGAGAAATGATGCACTCATCAAAGAAAGAAATAAAACTTCCTCCAGTTTTCTGCTTTCCTTTTATGCTTGGCTGCATTAGTTTTGTTTGCACAAAACATTTTAAATTTAGTGTAATGAAAATTAGATGGAATTAGACTAGGCAGTGAGGAAATAAAACTATCACTCTTTGTAGATTATATGATGATATACTTAGAGAATCCTAGAGAGACAATTTAAAAAAAAAAAACTACTCAAAACAATAACTTTAGCAAAGTTGCAGAATATAAAGTAAACCCACCCAAATCATTAATGTTTTTATATGTTACCAGCAAATTCCAGCAGTCAGAGATAGAAAAAGAATTTCCATTTAAAATAACTGTAGACAAAATAGCTGGGTTGTGACGACAGCACTAGCACCCCAGATACTTCAGAATCAGCCAGAGTCAGGATAAGCAAAAGTCCTTAGTCTTTTTTCTTGGTTTTAGATGCAGGATTGAACAGAATGGAAGCAGAATCTCTGTGAGCAACTTCTCCCTCCTCTACTGCCCAAGTGTGACTCTGGCCAGTCTTACTCCACCCCCTCATCCCTCCTACAATCCTTCATATACAACAATTATTGAGCCAGCATGGACAGTGGAAAGGATCATTTTCCAAGCATATGCCCATAGAGTATTGTCCAATCGGTACTTATCCTCAAGTGCTCGGCAGTCCTGACCTCATGCATTGACTCAATAGTTTCAGCCCTCTACACTGGATGTCTTATCAGCCAAGACAGGAACTATATAAACACAATAACAAACACTTTTCATGCACAAAAAGCCAGATCTAAACAATTGGAAAAATATCAATTATTCTACCTTTTGATCCAGAAATATCTATACTGTGTCTGTACAGCTCATAAAAGAGCTCATAAAAAAGGAAAAAAAAAAGATTATATATGATCACTTAACAGACATGGCTTTTTTCAAAAATGAAGTGATTCAAGCCAATTCTAATAGACTTTCAATGGAAAGAGCCATCTGCATCCAGAAAGGGGATTATGGGAACTGAGTGTGATCACAACATAACATTTAGTTCATCCTTTTTGTTGTTGTTCACTTGATTTTTTCTTTTTGTTCTGATTTTTCTTGTGCAGCATGATGCAAATGGAAATATGTATAGAAGAGTTGCACAAGTACACACACATACGCACATACACATGCATGCACACACACATATGATTGTGTGCTTTGTGGGGGAGAAAGATGGGGAAAAGAAAGAGAAAGAAAGAGAAAAATTTGAAACACAAGGTTTTTGTCTTTGCATGTCTTTAGTGATTCAGGCCAATTCCAATAGGCTTGGGATGGAGAGAGCCATCTGCATCTAGAGAGAGGACTATGGGGATTGAATGTGGAATACAACACAGTATTTTCACCCTTTTGATGTTGTTTGTTTGCTTGTTTTTTTTTTTTTTTTCAATCTCTCACTACTCTTTGATTCATCAGTGCCACTACGAGGTAAGAGTCCCATGTGCAAAAATGTTTGTAGCAACTCCTTTTTGTGGTGGTTAGGAATTAGAAAATGAGTAGATGCCCATTATGGCATGTGATAGTAATGGAATATTATTGTTCTTTACAAAATGATGAACAGGCAGATTTTAGAAAGCCTGGAAAGATTTACATGAACTGATGCTGAATGAAGCAAGCAGAACCAAGTAAACATTATACCAAGCAATAGCAGGATTGTGCAATGATCAACTATGATAGACTTAGGTCTTCTCAGTGGTTCAGTGACCCAAGGAATCCCAATAAACTTTGGATGGAAAACTCTATTCAAATCCAGAAAGAGAACTATGGAGACTGAATGTAGAACAACACTATTTTCACTTTTTTTTTTCTCATGGTTTTTCCCTTTTGTTTTGATTTTTCCCTTCCAACATGATTTGTATGAAAATATGTAAAAAATAAATATACATAAATAATCCAAAAATTCTTTATATGTAACAAGGGAAAATAAAAATAATAAAAAAGAAAAAAGAAAAGAAAAGAAAAGATCTAATAATTGTTTAATTTTCTTTTCATTGATTGCAAACTCGCATTTTTTCATTTTTCATACTGGCAATTTTTTCCTTTCCTTTTAAAAATCAAATTAATCAGTGGTTTATCTATTTTCTGTATTCTTTCATAAAACCACCTCCTGGTTTTATTTATTAATTCATTGGTTTTTCTTATTTTTAGATTTAGCTTTGAGTAATTGAATATTCTTAATTTGTTTTTTCTATTTTTTTTTAGTTGACTCCATTTCATTGATCTGCTCTTTCTCTATTTTATTGATATAAATGTTTAAAGATATAATTTTGTGTAAATACAGTTTTGGTTATATCCCCAGAATTTCAGTGTCTTCTTTCATTGTTATCATTCTCTTTGGTGTAAATTATTGATTTTCCCCATTACTTATACTTTGATCTACTTAGTCTTTGGAATTCTCTATGCACTATTTCATATACTACTTCCTATAGCTATATTATCCTTCTCATCTTTTCCATTTGCTGAAATCCTATGCAATTTTTTAAAGACCAGGTCATAAACCACATCCTTCTTTTCACGCACTCAATAATCTCTCTTTTCTCACAACTTGTATAGTACTCTATTTTACACTTACCTTTTATTGTATTTATTGTCAGTTATATGCCTTAAGCCCAAGAGGGCAAAATTTACTGTTGCAAAAAAAAGGTATATTCAATTTCTTTTTTATTTTTTGTTTATTTACTTCTGAAAGAGGGAAATTGAAGTCCCTCACCAGCAGTATAGTTTTAGTGTTTCTTTCTTTCTTTCTTTCTTTCTTTCTTTCTTTCTTTCTTTCTTTCTTTCTTTCTTTCTTTCTTTTTCTTCTTCTTCTTCTTCTTCTTCTTCTTCTTCTTCTTCTTCTTCTTCTTCTTCTTCTTCTTCTTCTTCTTCTTCTTCTTTTTTTAACATGTTTGACTTCTTCCTTTAAGCGTTTGGTAATATGTGTTTAGTTTAGTATTGATATTATTTCATTGAATCTTTTAGCAAGATGTAGTCTCCTTATTTATCTCTTTCAATTAGATCTATTTTTGTTGTTGCTTTTTATGAGATCACAATTGTTGCTAGGCATACTGTTACAAAAAAAGGTATATTCAATTTCTTTTTTATTTTTTGTTTATTTACTTCTGAAAGAGGGAAATTGAGGTCCCTCACCAGTATAGTTTTAGTGTTAATTTCTTTTTTTTTCACATGTCTTAGTTTAGTATTGATATTATTTCATTGAACCTTTTAAGCAAGATGTAGTCTCCTTATTTATCTCTTTCAATTAGATCTATTTTTGTTTTTGCTTTTTATGAGATCACAATTATTGTGTAGGCCTTTTATAATGTGAGATATTTTATCCCATACTGCTTCTCCATTCTCCAGTGTATCCTTCTTTCTTGTCCCCCCTTTTTAAAATTGTTCCTTCAGATTGTGCCATATGTGTATGCTTTAATAATGATAAAGTTCTTAAACACTTTAGGTGCCATCTTCCCATTTAGAATTGTAAACCATTTAACTTTCTGGAATACCTTGTGACTTTTTTTCCTGCTTATTTTTTATGCTTCTCTTGAGTCTTTTATCTGAAAATCACATTTTCTGTTCAACTCTGCTCTTTTTATTAGGAATATATAAAAATCCTCTATTCCATTAAATATTCATACCCTCTTTCCCTGAAGATTTATACTGTTTCATTGGATAAGTGATTCTTTTTTTAGAAGTTTTTGTTTTTAATATGATGAATTGCATTAATTATTTTATTATTATAGCTTTTTATTTATAAGATATATGCATGGATAATTTTCAGCTTGACCCTTGTAAAATCTTCTGTTCCAACTTTTCCCCTCCTTCTCCCCACCCTCCTTCCCTAGATGGCAGATAGACCAATAATGTTAAATATGTTAAAGTATATGTTAAATACTACACACACACACACACACACACACACACACACACACACACATATTGATACAGTTATTTTGCTGCTCAGGAAAGATCGTACTTAGAAATAAGGTAAAAATAACCTGAAAAGGAAATCAAAAATGCAAGTGGACAAAAACAGAGGGAATAGAAATGTTATGTTGTGATTCATACTCATTTCCCATAATTCTTTCGCTGGGTGTAGCTGGTTCTCTTCATTATTGAACAAATGGAACTGATTTGGTTCATCTCATTGTTGAAGAAAGCCACGTCCATCAGAATTGATCATAGAGTATTGTTGTTGAAGTACATAATGATCTTCTGGTCCGGCTCATTTCACTCAGCATCAGTTCATGTAAGTCTCCTGAGGCCTTTCTGAAATCATCCTGCTGGTAATTTCTTAAAGAACAATAATATTCTATAACATTCATCAACCACAACTTATTAAGCCATTCTCCAATTGATGAGTATCCATTCAATTTCCAGTTTCTAGCTACTACAAAAAGGGCTGCCACAAACATTCTTGCACATACAGGTCTTTTCCCCTTCTTTAAAATCTCTTTGGGATATAAGCCCAGTAGCAACACTGCTGGATCAAAGAGTATGCACAGTTTGATAACATTTTGAGCATAGTTCCAAATTGCTCTCCAGAATGGTTGGATTCATTTACAATTCCAACAACAATGATCAGTGTACCAGTTTTCCCATATTGCCTCCAACATTCAGCATTATCTTTTCATGTCATCCTAGCCAATCTGACTAGTATGTAGTGGTTTCTCAGAGTTTTCTTAATTTGCATTTCTCTGATTAATAATGATTTGGAGAATCTTTTCATATGGCTAGAAATAGATTCTATTTCTTCATCCAAAAATTATCTGTTCATAGCTTTTGACCATTTATTAATTGGAGATTGGCTCGATTTCTTATAAATTAGAATCGATTCTCTACATATTTTGGAAATGAGACCTTTATCAGAACTTTTGATTGTAAAAATGTCTTCCCCATTTATTGCTTCTCTTCTAATCTTGTCTGTTTTATTGTTTGTACAAAAGCTTTTTAATTTGCTATAATCAAAATTTTCTATTATGTGATCAACAATGATCTCTAGTTCTTCTTTGGTCACAAATTCCTTCCTCTTGCACAGATCTGAAAGGTAAACTATCCTACATTCTTCTAATTTATTTATAATCTCATTCTTTATGCCTAGATCATGAACCCATTTTGACCTTACCTGGGTATATGGTGTTAAGGGTGGGTCCATGAATAATTTCTGCGTACTAATTTTCAATTTTCCCAGCAATTTTTGTCAAATAGTGCATCCTTATCCCAAAAGCTGGGGTTTGTCAGACACTACATTATTAAAGTTATTGATTATTTTGTCCTGTGAACCTAACCTATCCAATGATCAACTAGTCTATTTTTTAGCCAATACCAAATGGCTTTAGTGACCACTGCTTTATAATATAGTTTTAGATCTGGTTACACCTAAGGTAACTTCATTTGATTTTTTTATTACTTCCCTTGAAAGTCTTGACCTTTTGAATTAGAGTAGGCAATGAGGAAACCAAACTATCACTCTTTGCAGATGATATGATGGTATACCTAGAGAACCCCAGAGATTCTACTAAAAAGCTATTGGAAATAATTCATAATTTTAGCAAAGTAGCTGGCTACAAAATAAATCCCCATAAATCCTCAGCATTTTTATACATCACCAACAAAACTCAACAGCAAGAGATACAAAGAGAAATCCCATTCAGAATAACTGTTGATACCATAAAATATTTGGGAATCTATCTACCAAAGGAAAGTCAGGAATTATATGAGCAAAATTATAAAAAAGTCTCCACACAAATAAAGTCAGACTTAAATAATTGGAAAAATATTAAGTGCTCTTGGATCGGCCGAGCGAACATGATAAAGATGACAATACTCCCTAAACTAATCTATTTATTTAGTGCTATACCAATCAGACTTCCAAGAAAATATTTTATTGATCTAGAAAAAATAACAACAAAATTCATATGGAACAATAAAAAGTCGAGAATCTCAAGGGAATTAATGAAAAAAAAATCAAATGAAGGTGGCCTAGCTGTACCTGATCTAAAATTATATTATAAAGCAGCAGTCACCAAAACCATTTGGTATTGGCTAAGAAATAGATTAGTGGATCAGTGGAAAAGGCTAGGTTCACAAGACAGAATAGTCAACTATAGCAATCTAGTGTTTGACAAACCCAAAGCCCCTAACTTCTGGGAAAAGAATTCATTATTTGATAAAAACTGCTGGGATAATTGGAAATTAGTATGGCAGAAATTAGGCATGGACCCACACTTAACACCATATACCAAGATAAGATCAAAATGGGTCCATGACCTAGGCATAAAGAACGAGATAATAAATAAATTAGAGGAACATAGAATAGTTTATCTCTCAGACTTGTGGAGGAGAAAGAAATTTGTGACCAAAGATGAACTAGAGACCATTATTGATCACAAAATAGAAAATTTTGATTACATCAAATTAAAAAGCCTTTGTACAAACAAAACTAATGCAAACAAGATTAGAAGGGAAGCAACAAACTGGGAAAACATCTTCACAGTTAAAGGTTCTGATAAAGGCGTCATTTCCAAAATATATAGAGAACTGACTCAAATTTATAAGAAATCAAGCCATTCTCCAATTGATAAATGGTCAAAGGATATGAACAGACAATTTTCAGAGGATGAAATTGAAACTATTACCACTCATATGAAAGAGTGTTCCAAATCATTATTGATCAGAGAAATGCAAATTAAGACAACTCTGAGATACCACTACACACCTGTCAGATTGGCTAAGATGACAGGAAAAAATAATGATGAATGTTGGAGGGGATGCGGGAAAACTGGGACACTAATGCATTGTTGGTAGAGTTGTGAATGAATCCAACCATTCTGGAGAGCAATCTGGAATTATGCCCCAAAAATTATCAAATTGTGCATACCCTTTGATCCAGCAGTGTTTCTATTGGGCTTATACCCAAAGAAATACTAAAGAAGGGAAAGGGACCTGTATGTGCCAAAATGTTTGTAGCAGCCCTGTTTGTAGTGGCTAGAAACTGGAAAATGAATGGATGCCCATCAATTGGAGAATGGCTGGGTAAATTGTGGTATATGAATGTTATGGAATATTATTGTTCTGTAAGAAATGACCAGCAGGATGAATACAGAGAGGACTGGCGAGACTTACATGAACTGATGCTAAGTGAAATGAGCAGAACCAGGAGATCATTATACACTTCGCCAACGATATTGTATGAGGACATATTTTGATGGAAGTGGATTTCTTTGACAAAGAGACCTGAGTTTCAATTGATAAATGACGGACAAAAGTAGCTACACCCAAAGAAAGAACACTGGGAAACGAATGTGAACTATCTGCATTTTTGTTTTTCTTCCCAGGTTATTTATACCTTCTGAATCCAATTCTCCTTATGCAACAAGAGAACTGTTTGGTTCTGCAAACATATATTGTATCTAGGATATACTGCAACATATCCAACATATAAAGGACTGCTTGCCATCTAGGGGAGGGGGTAGAGGGAGGGAGGGAAAAAAAAATCGGAACAGAAACGAGTGTCAATATAAAGTAATTATTAAATAAATAAATAAAAAATTAAAAAAAAAAAAAAAGATAGTCTTGACCTTTTGTTCTTCCAGATAAATTTTGTTGTCATTTTTTCTAGGTCATTAAAATAGTTTTTTGGAAGTCTGATTGGTATAGCACTAAATAAATAGATTAGTTTAGGTAGTATTGTCATCTTTATTACATTCACTCTACCTATCCAAGAGCACTTAATATTTTTCCAATTGGTTGGATCTGACTTTTTTTGTATGGAAAGTGTTTTGTTCATATAGTTCCTGACTTTTCCTTGGCAGATAGATTTCCAAATATTTTATACTATCAGCAGTTACTTTAAATAGAATTTCTCTTTGTGTCTCTAGCTGTTGGATTTTGTTAGTGTTATATAAGAATGCTGATGATTTACGTGGGTTTATTTTGTATCCTGCAACTTTGCTAAAGGTGTGGATTATTTATAATAGCTTTTTAATAGAATCTCTGGGGTTTTCTAAGTATACCATCATATCATCTGCAAAGAGTGATAATTTGGTTTCTTCTTTACCTACTCTAATTCTTTTAATCTCTTTCTCAACTCTTATTGCCAAATCTTGCATTTCTAATACAATATTGAATAGTAATGGTGATTGTGAGCAACCTTGTTTCACTCCTGATCTTATTGGGAATGGTTCCAGTTTATCCCCATTACATATGATGCTTACTGATGGTTTTAAATAGATGCTACTGATTATTTTAAGGAAAAGCCCATTTATTTCTATACTTTCAAGTGTTTTTTTTTAAATAGAAATGGATGTTGGCTTTTGTCAAATGCTTTTTAAATACTTTTCTTCTTTATCACTTTTAATTAGATCAATTTTTGCTTTTGCTTGATCTAAGATAAGGATGGCTTCCCCTGCTTTTTTTACTTCACCTGAAGCATAATAGATTTTGCTCCAGCCTTTTACCTTTACTCTGTATGTATTATCCTGCTTTAAATGTGTTTCCTCCAAACAATATGTTGTAGGACTCTGGCTTTTGATCTAGTTTACTATCTACCTTTGCTTTATGGGAAAGTTCATCCCATTCACATTTACTGTTAAAACTGCCAATTTGTATTTTCTGCTGTCTTATTATACTCAGATTATACTTTTCTTTTCCTTTCCCCTTTTTTCCCCTTCCCAGTATTAAATTTATGAGCACCACTTGCCTCACACAGCTCTTCCTCTTTAGAATCCCTCCCAAACTCTTTGAGTCCCTCTCCGTTTCTTATACCTTTCCCTTCTATTTAGCCTACTCTTCCTTTTCTCTTTTCCTCTTCCACTTTTTAATGAGTGAGAGAAGTTTCTCTGTAAACCAAATATGTCTAACTTTTTCTCTTTGAGCCTAATCTGATGAGAGTAAGATTCACAGGATGTTCCTCCCCCTCCCTTAATTCCCTCAGATATGATAAGTTTCCTTTGCCTCTTTGTAGGATGTAATTTCCCTGTTTTTATCTCCCCTTTTCCTTTTTTTTTTTTCTGATACAACCCTTTCCACTTCTACTTACCTTTTTTATATTATAGCAGTAAAATCAAATTATATATGCACTCTTTATCTATGCCCATAATAGAAATATAGTTCTCAAAAGTTCTTTTTATCTTTTATGCTTCTCTTGAGTCCTTATTTGGAGGTCAATTTTTTTTGTTTAGCTCTAGCTTTTTCATTAGGATTAAATGGAATTCACCTGTTTCATTGAATGTCCATCTTCTTTCCTGGAAGAAAACATTCAGCTTAGCTGGGTAGTTTATTCTTGGCTGCATTCCAAATTCTTTTGCCTTATGGATTATCATATTCTTGGCCCTTTGATTCTTTAATGTGGAAGTGGCTAGATCCTGAGAATTCCATATTTTGGTTTCTCAGTATTTAATTTGTTTGTTTGTTTGTTTTTTTCTGGCTGCTTGTAATATTTTTCTTTAGTGTGATAGTTCTGAAATTTAGCCACAATATTCCTTGGAGTTTTTATTTTAGGGTCTCTTTCAGAAGGTGTTTGATGAATTCTCTCAATACCTATTTTACCTTCTGATTCTATTACATCTGGGCAGTTCTCTTTGATGATTTCCTATAAAATAGTGTCTAGCCTCTTTTCTCAATCATAATTTTCAGAAAGTCCAATAATCCTCATATTATCTCTCCTAGATCTATTTTCCAGGTCTTCTGTTTTTCCAAGTAGCTATTGAACATTTTTTCTTTTTTTTTTTTTTTTTTTTGGTTTTGCTTAACTGATTCTTGATGTCTCAACGAATCATTCATTTCTATTTGTTCAGTTCTGATTTTTAATGAGTTATTTTCTTTTTCTAATTCACAAATCCTACTTTCTTGGGAGTTCTTTATCTTTTCCAATTCACTAATTCTGTTTCACTGGGAGTTCTTTGCCTTTTCCATCTCATATTTCAGTAACTTGTTTTCTTTTTCCACTTTATCAAATCTTTCTTTTAATGAGTTATATGCCTTTTCCATATTCTCTTGCAGAGCTTCTCTTTCCTTTCCCCATTTTTCTTCTGGCTCTCTTTTAAGATCTTTCTAATTTCTTCTAGGAGAGCTTTGTGTGATGGAGACCAGATTATATCCCTCTTTGGGCTTTTGTCTGGAGATTGACTGCTATTAGTCTTCTCAGGGTTGGAAATCTGCTCTCTTTCTATATGGAAGCTATCTATAGTTAGAGTTTGCTTGACTTTTTACTCATTTTTTTTAAAGCCCTTAGGTTCTGCCTTCAGGGCAAGGAGGTTCTCAGCTTCCTCTACAGACAGGGATAGATGGACAATAGTTGTCCTGTGAAGGGGCTGCAAAGAGTGGCCATGCTGCTGTGGAAGTGTGACCACCCTGGGCAGAGCCCCGCTGTGCAAGAATTGTGAATGCTCTGGGCACAGTCCTGTTGCCCTGGGAGGAGTGGTTGAGCAGCTGAAGTGTCATTGCCCTGGGCAGAGCTCCATGCTGTGGGCTGTGGCTGTGCAGCTATGCTGTGGTTGTCCTGAATCACGCTTGGTGCTGGGTGGGTATGGCCAGGTCTTGTTAAATTCTGGGGTTTAGGGGTACACTCTATCTTTGGTGTTTGTGTAACTTTTTTGCTGATCTACTGCTTTGCAGCCAAAGCAGAGCAGAAAACCTGTGGTGTAGTCCTCCCTGCAAATTCTCCACTGTGTGTTTGGAGACCACATCCTGTCCCTGGTCTGCTCAGTGTGCTAGCCTCCATGTTCTGCCTCCTTGCCTGTGCTAGCCTCCTCTCTCCTGATCAACACAAACCTTTTCTGGTGATCTTCTAAGTTATCTTCAGTTTGTAATTTGCTGAACTCTCAATATTCCTGGATTTTACCAGTCAAGCACTATTTCTGAAGCTGAATTAGGTAATTGATAAGTGAGGGTAGAAGGGAACTCAGAATGAAGCATGTGTCCTCTCTATCATCTTGGCTCTGCCCTCAGATAAGTAATTCTTACTTATGATTCTAGCTCTTCTGCCCTCCAGAATATCCTATTCCAAGCTCTTTAATGTAGGATCTGCTCAATCCTATGTTGTCTTGCCTATGGTTCCATGATATTTGATTGTTTCTTCATGGCTGCTTGCAGTATATTCTCCTTGAAAATATGGCTGTGGCTACAATATTCTTGGGAATTTCAATTTTTGGGTCTCTCTCAGGACATGATTGGTAGAAACTTTCAGTGACTATTTTATCTTTTGATTTTAAAACATAAGGGCAGTTTGCCTTAACAATTTCTTGAAATATAATTTGATTTCATTTTTTTTAAATAATGGGTTTCAAATAGTCCAATATTTAAAAAATTATCTCTTTTTGATCTATTTTCTAGTTCAGTTGTTTTTCCAGTGAAATAACTCATATTTGCTTCTATTTTGTCATTCTTTTGATTTTGTTTTATTGTTTGATGCCTCATGGAATTATTAGTGTCTACTTGTTCAATTTTAAATTTTAAGAAGCTATTTTTTTAGTGAGCTTTTATGCCTTTTTTTTTTTTACATTTGGCAAATTTTACTTTTTAAGGATTGTTTTTCCAGTGAATTTTGTGCCTCCTTTTGCAATTTTTGTGCTAAATTTACCAAATTCCTGTCTCTTTATTCCATAGTTATCTGGCATCACTCTCATTTCTTTCTTTCTTTTTTTTTGAGAGGCAATTGAGGTTAAGTGACTTGCCCAGGGTCACACTGGTAGTAAGTATTGAATGTCTGAGGTCAAATTTGAACTCGGGTCCTCCTGATTCCAGGGCTGGTGCTCTATCCATTGCACCAGCTAGCTGCCCCATCACTCTCATTTCTTTTTCCAGTTTTTCCTCTACTTTTCTTATTTGATTTTTAAAATCCATTTTGAATGCTTCCAATAAATTTGTGGGGGGGGGGCTCAAAGAAATACACATTTTTGTGTAGCTATTTTGACACTGTTATCCTTTTCTAGGAATCTTCCCTGGCCCCCCAAAAATATCATAGTAATATTCGATGTTCAGGTTCTTTTGGGAGAGTTGATTTTTTATTTTTCCTGTATATTTCTCAATTTCCAACTTTATGTTAAAGTTTTGTTCTGCTCCTGGGATAAAGGAGACACTGTCCCAAGCTTCAGGGTTTTTTGTTTTTTTGTTTTTGTTTCCAGAATACTTTGGGGTGGGAGGGAAGGGGGGCTGTGAGTTTTCAGTTCTTTCAAGGGGATAATGATCTAAGGAGGAATGTAGTCAATGTTCTCTTGACCTGTGGTATGGTCTACGAGTTACCTCAAGTATCCATTTTCACACTGGAACTGTGACCAGTTCCCTTCTACTATTCCCTCTAACTGTGAGCTCTAGTTTACTAGTGTTCCTTCTTTCCTTGGTACTGTGACTCAGGCTTGCATCTTGGATCCCCATATGGGCAATGCAACAGATTCATCTAGTGCTAGACTTCTATGATCACTTGTATGCAAATGTTCATTTTTGGGTACTATGCTACAATGTAATACATTCAAACATATCAGGGCATCATTACAGTTGAGCAAGTTATATATGTATCTCTATTATAACAATTTCTCTATTGCCCATTGCTTGGCTAAATAAGTCTGTCCTTTTAATATTTCTTCATAGAAATATTTCTTTTCCCAACTGCTATCAAATTCATGACACGTTTATAGAAAGCTATATTCTAAACCATATTAGAAAGATGTTGTTATATAATCTTTCTTATTATTAAAAATTCCTAGTTTTAAAGTTTCTAAAACTTCCTTCAGTAATCATTGCTCAGATCTGATAGCACAGAGTTTTTCTTATTAGTTCTAAAATAAATACCTCCTGAAGCAATTTAAATTCACCTTCTTTTCCCTATTCTGAGTGGATAGACAAAACAGCTGTTTCCTCCCCATCATCCATATACTATCATACCATGTGGAATTTGATATTAAGTTCCCCTTCAATCTTCTCTTCTTGAGGTTGGATGTCTCTGGTCCTTTTAACCATTTCTAATGTCAATCTCTCCAATAACTGCTTGATTCTGCTTCTAGTTCTATCTTGAAAAAGTTTTACTTCTTTTTTAAATGTATATGTTAGAATAAGCACAACATTCAAATAGATATCTGATCATTATAGTATGTGGTGGAAGAATAAACCTATGATTCTTATCTCTATTACTTCTTATATAACCAATATCATATTTGGTATTTTAATAACCATAATATAATGCTTATTAAGATTTGCCCTTTGACATGTAATGGCTAATACAATCTTTTTCATATATGTTAGTGTAAAGTCAGTCTTTGTTATCTTCATTTTGTTATTTCTGTGCTATAGGTATTCTACTAACTTGCTACCCAGTATTTATTATTTCTTATAATCAAAAGTTTTCCTCACTAATCTGTCAAAGAGCTCCTGAATTTTACCTATTAACAGTTTATTTATCAGAACCATCAAAGAAATCCAGGTTTTCTTTTATCCCACCTAGGCTTATCCATGCTACTGTCATGACTAGTTTTTCTACTCATGATTCCAGTTTGTACAATAATAATTTCCCATGTCTTCATCTATAATGTGTCACCTTAGAGTTGGTAATTATCATATGAGAGAATACTGAGCAGTCAGATGTATATTTTGGCATATTGATAATTTTATATTAGATATTGAAGGTTTTCAAGAACAAAATTTCAAAAAAAACCCATAATATTATATTACATATGACTTTTAGTTTTATTAAATGCTATACTTATAATAATCATTTTGAGGGATGAGAAGGATTTTGCCAGGAAAACTTTAAATGGAATCATGAAGACTGGATATGACTGAAATAACTAAAAAATAGCCATAAAATAATTTAATGAAAAATTATACCATATGTATATTCATTTATACTCATTTAATATATGTGACATTGAAGAAGACAGTTAAATGACAACTAAATGCTTTCAACTAATTCACAATACTTTGAGAATTATTTAAATTTAATTTAACAAAAAATAAATATCTACCATGTAAAAACACTGGTTAGCTACTTGGAATACATAGTTGAATGGCAGAAAATCAAACTACTTTCGAGATCACAACTTAATTAAAAAAAAAGAAAAAAAAACACATTAAGTAAAATATGAGGTTGATCTTGCTAAATCCAAAGAAAGAGAGCAAAGGCAATGTGCAGAGAAGAAATTTGACAAGAGAGATTGCTTGGCTCTTATATACAGTAATAATCTCATGGCAGAAATGGCAGATTTTAGACTCCAGAGAACAGAAAGATTTCAGTACAAATGTGGGATTTGAAACCCATTCTAGGAATAGGAATGAGCAGAGATGTTCAATTTGGCTAAAGTATCTTGCATGTGAAAGGGAATACCCTTAGATAACATTGGAAGATAGGTTGAGCATAGAATATAGAGTATACACCACGATTAAGATTTTTAAACTACACTTTGTTAGGCAATTGGAGATTTATGAAATATTTTTGAGTTCAGAATTTTGAATCTAAGTTTGACTCTTGCTTCAACATTACTTAGAGGATTAATCCTAGGAAAGTCACTTACATTTTGTGTGCTTCAATTTCTTTATTTGTAAAATGGGAATAGTAATAGCATTAACTTCATAGTGCAATTATGAGTATCAAATACGGCAATATATGTAAATCACTTTCCAAACATTAAAGTGCTATATAAATTCTAGTTATCATCATCATTATCATTATCATCATCAACATTCTGTGAGTCTCATAACTATAAACTAGTCTCAAATGGGCAGTTAAGTGGTACTGTAGATTGAACACTGGACCTGAATTCTGGATTCAGGAAGTTTTGAATCAAATCTGATCTTAGGCATTTATCAGCTGGGTGACCCTATCCAAATCACTTGACGTCTGACTTTCCCAAATCTGTCAACTTTAAAATGTGAATCATAATAGTATCTACTTCACAGCATTTTTGGAAGATCATATGAAATAATATTTGTAAAGTGTCTAGCAAAGAGCAGGTGCTTAATTAATATGATATTGTCTCTATCCCTGACATGAGTTACCATGCTCCAATAGGCTGTATACATCACCTACAGACTTGACCAAGTCTTATTACAATTTTCACATGTGCCCTTTCCCCAGAATCTTTTTGAAATAAGCAAAGTATGTCAATTCTGTCTAATCAGGTGCTGAAGGAGAAGTATAGGAGAAGAAATCTCTGTTCTCAATGAATAGAAACTTCAAAGCAGCAGAAACTCTACCAATTTCAACTATTTCAATCTTCCCTAAACTTGCAAAAAGAACTGACATTGACTCAGCCTGTCCAGAGAATAAGGAAGCTAGGATGCAGGACTCTGTGAAAGAAAAAAAAAGATGAATGGAATACAATTATGGCCAGTGTTGTCAGAGCCAGAATATTCTTGGGACAGGGGTTGAGATGAAAGGAAAGTCCCCACAAATCCTTATGGTAAACAATATCAAAAGAGGGAGGGAGGATATTCTGAAATTAAGAAAAAATACTGAAACAGAGATCTCAGAAAGAAAAACTTTTAGTTAGGAAACATGGAACATAAATAGGTAAGTCAATAAGGAATTCAACAAAAGTCGAATAGAAAATGAGTTATAAGATATTTAAAATACTAAAAACATCTCTAAATATTGCAATACAAAATAAGTTGAAGTAGAACATGATGAAACACAGAAGCCCAAGGATTCATAAGAGATCATAAAACTGCATCAAAGATACCCTGAGAGTAATAAGAAAGTTACAAGAAAAAGTGATTTGAAAACAACAACAGAATTTATAGTCTCTATGACTGAAAAATTATCTGAACAGAAAATCTTGAATTTCCAAAGATGAGTCTCTTCAAAGAAGCTAAAGAGAACAAAAGATTCAGAACAGAAATATACAGAATTAAAAGAAAATCAGATACACTAAAAGCAAAAGGTAATAACATTAAATTAACACAATATCTTTGTATAATCAAAGTGCATTGATCTTTAAGTATGATACAGGAAGACTATTTATGGTTCTTAGGCCTTCCAGCAGAATAAATATAAATGACAAATTAAAATCTTGAGCATAATAATGTGGAAGAAAAAAAACTGTTCAGAATTTCTGCAAAAGAAAGTATCCACTGAAAGAAATCACTTTTATGGGGAAAAACAAATCAAGCTTCAGATCTCAAGAAAAATAGAGGTTAAATTGAACAATTTTATGATAAACAAATTCTATAGGTGATGGGAAATATATTTAGTAATACATAAGCATTTCAGAAACATAAAATCTTTAAGTCAATCAGTATATATTAAGCATCTATTATGTGCCAGGCACTGTACTAAGTACCTACTTCAAAATATAAAGCAAAGGAAATTCAAGTAACACAAGACTATTCAGTGCCCACCACAAACTGCAGAAGGGAATGGAATAATAACATATTGCAAAGGCCAAAAGAGCTCAAGATGCAAACCAAAATGCCATAACTTGCACATCTGAGGCTAAACTTTAGTGAAATAGATGAACACAATGGGATTGGATTTCTGTATCGTGTGACCCGCAAGATGGAGCGCGAGACATTTTGCTCTAATTCTCCCAGCCACTTAAAATTAAAATTAAAATTGAGGTAAAGCAATTGCAACTGGCCTCACAGGCTAAGATATCAAGAACTCTAAAGGTATGACTCAATAAATTAATATTAATTTCTAACACATTCACTTAGCTCTTGCTTTCCCACTTATCCCCATTTTTTGGCAGGGCTGCTCAAAGGAACCCATGTTCACATTCACTGGGCTGAGTAATATTGCTCATGGGATAAATTGTAGATTACATCTTGCAAAAGAATGTGCATAAGATTTGTAGCATAGCAACCTCATTTAGTGATGCACAATTTTGTTTTGTTTCTTATGATGGGAGAAAAGATAATAGCTAAAGAAAACTAATGTAGAGAGTCACAGTCAGTGGGGAAACTCTGAGTAAGGTATAAAGCTCTTCAGCCCAGAGGGAACCTCCTAACAATGTCTGGTTCAGCTCCCCATCTTCCTTAAGGACTCTTGGTCTTCCTGAGAAGTCAGGGGGTGGTGACAATCTTTGTTGAGATTGAAGCAAAGTGATACCAGGTGAAAGAGTGATACCAAGTAGCATTCTACATACAATAGCAAATTGTTTATGTGGTCCTACATGCACAGTGTTGTTTTTCTTACATTATTTAAAGGGGAAAGCCCTTGGAATAAATGGACTCCATTTTTCCACCATTCTCAGGAGTCCCATTTCATCACTTCTCCACTAGGAAAAAGGTATATTTTTACCACCCTAGTGTGGGGGCTCTAGAAAGCAATGGTACTTTTTCTCATTCCAAATTGGGGAAAGCAGGACACAACAGGCTAAGCCTTGAAAAATTTCCAAACACAATTCTAATGTATGAAATAATGTATAATGAAGCATCTCAAACATTCTTAGATTGTTAAAAAAATGAAAAATTTATTTTTTTTTGCAAAAATCATAATCTGAAGAGTTGCAAAGGATTCATCTTCTTTTCCTTTATGGGATGTCCTTTTGAATAGAACTGGCATTTTCCATGTTGTGCCCTTTGCAATATTACTAGTAGGCTGACACTTTATTTTTCTGTAAGCAGTTATTGTCACATAGTCATTAGTTGCTAATGAAAGTATAGATGCCAGGTCATTATTGAGAATGGTGTTTCCACTGAATCATGAGCTATTGAGGATTGTGTTACTACAATGTGTAGCAGAAATTTCATTTCATTTTAAATCACTTTTGGGGGCAGAAATTCCTTAAATGTTTTCAGTATTTTTTGGTCAGGAGTTGCAAGGAGTACTCAAGAAGTATCAGAGTTAATAACTAGTTCTTTACAATTACATTTTTTATTATTTATCTTTGGGGAAGGTCTAATGTTTCATTGGGTAAAATGTATACATAATAAAACTACTGCTTTATCTTCATTCCTTTGTCTTTTAGCCTGTACTCTATATTCCTCCAAAATGATTATCATCACAATCAATATGTTTCACTAAAATTAAAAGTGTTCAATGAATGTCAAGTCTCATTACTGAGTACCAATTCTCTTCACCATGAAGACTATTCAGCCTAGTAGTCAGAGAGACAGGATACAGTGACAGTTTCACAATAACACTTCAGAAACAAGAAAATGTGCAATGGCACTTTGTCACACAACAATATGACATCACTTGAATAAGTTGGTCTGTTCTTTATAAATTTCCTCTAGGAAGCATTGTAGTCAAATTTAGCCTTTTAAAAAAGATTTGGAGGATGAAAGGAAAAAATCATTAAATAGATGCTTGTCATATGAAAGCAGGTAACCTTAACTGGACTTAAAACTTAGAAATTTAATTTGATAAAAAGGAAATGATAAACCCATAAACATACCGCAGACCCTCCTTAGGTCTCCATATGATTGCAACTTCTCACTGCTTCTTAGCTTCTAGATACTGTTTTGTTTTCTTTCTGTCTCTATCTCTGCCTCTCTCTCTTTTTCTCTATCTCTCTCAAACATATATGTATTTTCATTATTTATTCAAATCCATAGTAATCAACCTACAAGCCATAGAATCAGTATGCCACCTAAGACTCAATAACATAATTTCAATGCAAAAAAGGAATTTAAGCAAAAGATAATAATGGGTTAAATAACACATGTATCAGGAAGCAAAGATTTTCACTAGACATACCAAATAATTACCAACTGGTTTGACTTGATCATTTCCCTCTTTTATCAGAGTACTGAAATTCTGTTTGTGTAGTAATCTCCAAAATTGTTCTATTGAATTTTATGATGTTCTAATCTGCCTGGAATTAAAATTCTACCTGAGAGAACAAAGTAAGAAAATGATATTTTTCATTGAGATTTTTCCTTTAGTCTAAATAACATCTTCATGCTGCAACTAATTTTTATAATGGATTTGAGAAAATTGAATTATTAATAAAGTTATGTTTTTTGGGGGAGATAGCAAGTTGGGTATCATTTTAGTATGTTTCTTCATGATAACCTACCTTGAATTTTTGGCTTGCTGTTATGTATAGTATTTTGTCATCTCAAATGTGGCACTAATCATATTGAATTATATTGTGATAGTGTCCATTTGAGGTAATTTTCATGTGAATGTATGTTAATAATAAATGTTATCTTGCATATTTAAAATGATCTTCAAATATTATTAATATTCAATAATAAAACTAGTTGATATCACTCTTGTTTTTATTCTTATAATTTTAATTTAGAAAACTCTTCTATATGTCAGTGTTATTTGAATAAGTCATGGGAGAATTATGATGTAATACTGGTGGATACTGAATGATTCCTTTGGACACCAAGACTAATAATTTTTAACAATATCTAAAAACATTGTAGGAAAAACTTGAACCATGCTGGCACCAGGGACAGACAGGCATGAAAGATTAATGTAATCTCGCATATAATGATGCACATTCTTACACAAAAAATCCATCTGCAAGTGTCATGTCAGTCAGCAGAAATCTTTGATGGGTAGATACAGCTGGGCTGTCTCTTCTGGCAAAGCTGCCCTGGAAAATGCTAAATGTGGTTATGATGTTTTGTGCCATCTGCAGTATGCCAGTTTATCGTGTCTTTGCTGGCATTTACAATACTACACAGGGCATCAACAACCATAGGAACAGCAATGTAGAGTGACAGATTCATTTTCTCTAGAGACTACAGACACTGGTGTACACTTGTACCACCTTCATCACTCTCCTCTTCTTTTCTCCTCCTTCTCCTTCTCCTCCTCCTTCTCCTCCTTGCATTAGAGCCTATTGTTCCTGGGTTTTGACTTTATTTTCCAATTCTTTATATAACTTTTCTTCATAGTATATCAGTTCCACATTTTTGTTTAATATGTTAATCTTATAAATGAAAAATTCAGCTAATTTATCAATTTAAGAATCATATAATTTAATATTGTCTGTGAGATAGCAACTAAACATGCCTTATTTTTCAAAATACTACTGGTGCTAATTTTCTTACAGATAAAGTCAATGCTTCTTAATTTATGACTACTAACTAGACTAACAATAAGGCAAATTAGAAGGTTGCTAATTGTGGAGTAACTCCAAATGATTTCTTCAGTTGAATTAATATGAGATAGTATTTTTCATAAAACTTTAAAACAGTCAGGGAAATACCAGACAGTCTTTCCCCATGATTAAAATGTATTCAAGAATAAATTTTGGTTTATTGTTTTACTATATGTTTATCATAACATTGTGCCAGACCAAGTTAAATGGTGTTAAATACATTAATTTTAATTTTTAAAATATTTTCATGTGTTTTTTTAAATAGTAACAGAATATGAAGGACATGCCCTATCACTGCTAAAGGAATGTGAACTTCAAGAATTTGATGGGTAAGTCATGTTTTTTTACATATAATAATTCTTTTTTAATGTAGAATATTTTGGAACTTCTATGTCTGAATACTTAAACCAAGAATCATGCTTATTTATAGAATGATTATTGAACCATATACTCTTGTCCAAAAAAGAGTCAATGAAATAATGGAAGAAGACCAAGCCTCAAATCAGAGAGACATTGCTTCAAGTTTCACCTGGAACATATACTGACTATGTGACTACGTGCAAGTCTTTTAATTAACCTGTCATTTTCCCCTACTAATGATCTAATATTATATATTGTACTATAATTTATATAGGAAGAGTGTCCTGAATAGAATACCCTTATTTCAATGAAATCATAAGACATATTTAAGGGGGTAAAAGCATTCCCACTAATAAAAATCTGGTGCTGTTGGTGAGGGGATTTAGCATTTAGAAGTGGAAAAAAATATTTTTCTCATGATATCACAGTGGCCATATGAATTATAAGGCTATTTATTTTGCCAATGGATTTCCAAGGTATATTGGGTGGAGTTTGTGAATTACTTCTCATAAATTTATTAGTCTGTCAAGAAACTTACTCTAAGCTCCTACACAATGCCTGGTACTGTGCTAAGTAAGCACTGAGGATGCAAAGAAAGGCAAAAGATGGCTCTGTTTTCCAGGAGCTCAGCCTTTCAAAATTTTAAAATAGATACTTTTATGTATAGGGAAAAAACAGATTCATGCAGCTAAAAATAACATAACCACTCTCTTGGCTTTCATAGCATTTTATTGTGGTTATCATATTTGATGTTGAGTAAATCTATGAAAGTGTCATGGAACAGGTGGCTTCTAAATTATATCTTGAAGAATGGCTAGTATTTTGACTGGGAGAGGCGATGGTGAGGTAGGAGTATGATTTGGATAGGGAAAAGCCATTTTGGGTGGAAAGAATAATGTGACAAAGGCATTAGGGCTTCCTCATGGATGTAATCCAATTCCCTTCTCTCCTCTCCCAACCCCCAAGTGGGAGAACATATAATTGCATATTTATAACTATTCCCATATAGGCAACATAGTATTATGTGGATGGAATGCTGTTCAAGAGATTGAAAATTCAAATATGACTCAAATTTTCCATTGGTTTATGACTATGGGCAAGCTACTTAATCTGTTAGGTCTCTAGTAATTACATTCTAGTAATTCTAGTAATTCCACAATGCTTTGGAGTAAAAGAATAACACAATGGATGGAGTTGGCATCAGGAAAACCAGGATTCTGATCTTGCCTGAGTTGTTTTCTAAGTATGTGACCCTGAGCAAGTCACTTAATTTCTTTAAGCATGTTTCTGTAAAAAGGAGGCATTTATAGCAAGCATCAATTGAGTTGTATTAAAAGGCTTTATGAATTAAAAAAAAAAAAAAAGCAAAGGCCTATAGGCAGAAAAGTGTGGAGTGAGTCTACGAAATAGTAGATATAGATAATCCAGTGTGATGGGAGAACTTGGGACATGACAGGAAGCAGTAAGAAATCAATCTGAAAAATTAGGTTGAAAACAAATGATTAAGAACCTTGAATATTATGCTCAAAAGTTTAGTGTTTTTGTTTTTCTGCCCTATCAACACTAAGAAGGGAGTGGAAAGTTTCTGATCTACAGGGAGATATGATCACAATAGTCCTTATATATGGTAGCTAGTTATGTGTTGAAAGGACCAAAGTGGGACAATACTATTACGAAAGCCCAAACCAGAAGAATTGAAGGTGGTGAATTTATTATACACTTGAAAAGAAAAATAAGCTGTATGTAACAGAGACTCCCATTTTCATTTACACTTCTATTTTTTAATTCTATTAAGTATGTGGAAATTAAAATAAAATTTTTAAATAAACCCCTCTCAAAATAAATAAGGAGGGGTTACTTACTGAATTGTGATGAAATGAAAAAAAGGGGATAAATATGCAAGTTCTGGAGTTAGAGTCTCTAGGACTTGGCAAGAAATTGGTTATTGAGATGAAAGAAGAAAAAAGTCAAACATAATTCTCTAAGGAGGTTTATCTGTGTACTGAGAAGAATAGTGAGGTCATTAACAGAAACAGGGAAGACAGGATGATGAACTAATTTAGAAAAGAAGATAATGTTCTGCTTTTGGACAGACCGAATAAAAGTGGTTAGCTATTACCCACAAAACTATTTAAATAATTGTTTCCTGTTGAACTGAATTGATTTGCATTGGTTTCTGATTTTCATCACCTTGAAGTACCCTGATTTATATAGTACTTATAATCACTCAAAATCTTAAAAAATATGTTATTTGATAAATAACCCATCAATACTATCTGATAGAACCAATCAATATAACATTACTTTTCCTATCCTTTTGTTTTGCTCAAACTCTGGTGTCACCTTTAATCAGCTTTCAGTTTTGTCTTGTTTTGTAGCAGTAGGAGTAATTAATATAATATAATGTCATTTTTAAACAGTTCTATTTTGGATTGAGTTATGTGAGAAAAATAATGGGAAATGATATGTTATTATGCTTCTAAAGAATTAAAAATAGTAATTATGAATAAGGAAAAATAAAAAAAGAAGAATCTTAACAGAGGAAAAGTAAAACCAAAAGTAAATGAATATAAGTATATATATGTTGCATTTATGGATTACACTTTAATTACTTGTTGATATATGAAATGTAAATGAGTCAGAAAATAAAGTACTACAAAAACATCATTTATAACAGCATGAGTATTAGAAAAAATAATGGAAAAGAGTATTTGGATAAAACAGCAAATATTTATTTTCAAATAACTTTTATGAGTATAAAGTTAAGTTTTATTTGACCTGAACTTAGTATACTGTTTCTGAGGGATTACATAGAGATAGTTAATATTAATTTAGTGCCAGTTTGTTTCTTTAAAATACAGTCGTGCATTTGACTATAGTTATCCTATGATATTTTTGCCCTGAATTTTGGCCTTTGTAAATTGATAGACATTTTCATATATTATTTTGTCTTGTAGTCTTTCAGAATCTGTTTCTGCATAACTAGCAGTCAAAGTAGGAAGAAAATAGAAAATTTCCTTCATATTCCTTTTTCCTTATCAGTGCTACTTGGATCTTGGAAAAGCCTAATTATTTGCATAAAATAATTTCATTATAAATTAATATTGATTAAACCTCTATTCAATTCAAATCAACAAAATTTTAAAAAGCTTCTTCTATATATAAAATACTTCAATAAGTGCTAAGGATACAAAGACAAAAATGAGAGTTCTTGCTTTCACCAAGTCTATATCATATGCATATATACACATATATACCTATATATGTGAGATATGTATGTATACATATATCTATTCACATACTTTATATAAAACATATATGGAAAACAAATCAAAGTTATTTTAAATAAACAATGATAGTGAAAGTTAATATTTATATAGAACTTTGTTTTAAAAAGCAATTTACAAATGTAAATTTGAGCCTCATAGTAACCTTAAGAGACACTTACTATTTTTATCCCATTTTACAAATGAACAAAGTGAGACAGAACAAAATTGAGAATTTTCCCAGGTTACAAGGTTGGTAAATATTTGGCCATATTTGAATCCAGGTCTTCCTAACTCTAAATCCATAGCTCTGTAGGGCATCAGGAAAATCTTTCTGTCGGTGACTGGGGGCACAGTAGTGTCCTTTGCAATAAAACTTCTTAAACTGTGGAGTGTGACCCCATGTGGAGTCACATAAGGAATATGGGGGTCCTAAATTATGATTTATTATTAATAAATGTTTGGTTCATATCTCTATTTTATATACCTATATACTCGGGGTTACATAAAATTTCTTGGGTAAAAAGGGATCCTGAATGGAAAAAAGTTTAAGAAGTTCTGCTCTACAGAACTATAGAAGTTTAGAGGAGAGATAAGATTTAAGGAAAATATGATTAATAAATCAATCAGGAAGTATTTATTAAATTTCAGTTATTTGCCAGGTACTGCTAAATAATGACAAAAAATGAAAAAGCCCTTGCCCTCAAAATCTTGTTATGGCTTTATATGTGTTGACTTTAAGATACCTACAGGATATCAGAAGGCATTTAATAAGGCAGAATGGATTCAGGACTAGGATTAAAACTATATATACAGCCTTAATCATTGGACTAAAAAGGATTCTTGAACCTGTTGGAGTTGATGAACTTTCCAAAAGAGAAGGGATAGAAAGAGACAGACTTATCTTGGAGGACACCTAAGGTGCAATGAACTATTATAATTGTTGGGAAAAATAAAGGACTCAAGCATAAAAACCAATGAGAACTAAAAGGAAGAGAAGAAGTAGTGGGAAACCAAAAAGAAAAGAACTTAAGAAAAATTAGAGTCAAATCTCAGAATAATATTGAAAAGACAGAGGAAAGAAGATGGGTACAGGTATCAGAATTAGTAGGTGACAATCAAGTGCTAAGTAGATGAAGAGAATTCTTTAGGAAAGTTAGCCATAAGAACGGATCCTACTTAGCAATCTAAAGTGTGGAAAGTAATGACTAGCATGGATTGAGTAGCTTGCTTTTATGCCATGGCCAAATAATTGTTATCTGCACTTAAAGTGCATACTGATTTTTCTTCTAGAAAAGAAGTTAAAGTGGTTAGGACACCTCTCTGGGTCATCATGAAATTTAATTAAATGTTATTTTTAAGCAAAATCAAATCTGTGAGACAACTTTTAGTTTTACAAAAAAGATAAAGGATAGGAAAAGGAATATAGAACCCTTGGCTTGGAAAATAAAACAATCTAATTCCAAGGCAAAAAGGGGTGGGGGGAAGGATCACTAGCCACTTCTTGCTAAGTGCTAGATATGAGATTTTCCACAGAAGACAAAATTGTATTCTTTGAGAAGGAAATAGCTTCTTGTTCTCTAAAAAATCATAGGGTGCCTACATTGGAGCTATCAGCTAACAGACTATCCAATAAGGGATAATTAGTTGTTATTTGGAAAGCAGAGTAATATCAATAACTTTTGCTCTAAATGCCAAGATTAAGGGATCTTTAAGCATTAAAACTCTTTAGGGGGAAAATGACTAATTAATTAGAACTCTTCTTATAAAGAGTGGGGTCTATTAATGGCCTTAGTTGGACCCTGAGAAATATTGACATAGCCTAGAAACTCATCTCTAGCATAGATAGTAGACCTTATGGGGGGGAAAAAGGCAAAGGTGACATTGTAACATTAGGTTTATTCATGACAAATTTCTGATTTAACTCAACTTTCCTGAACAAATCTCTAAACTTTAAAATTCTATAATTATAATGAACCAATTAATATTTACTCAAGGCTTTTTGTTTAACAATTCGTATCAACATATGAAGCCAGCAGGAAATTAATAATGGGTATATGCATATATACCTTTTTCACAAAGCAATGTCAGTTCATTTATATTCTTAGAGGAAGGAAGGCATCGGCAGTTATAAAATTACTAAAGAACTAACATTTATTTTATACATTACAGGAAGAATCACAGTAGCCACCACCTAAATTAAGAAATTCATTGTAATAGCCATAGTTTTTTTTTTTTTAATAATTATAACTTTTTATTGACAGACAGAACCTATGCCTTGGTAATTTTTACACCATTATCCCTTGCACTCACTTCTGTTCTGGCTTTTCCCCTCCTTCCCTCCACTCCCTCCCCCACATGGCAAGCAGTTCTATACATGTTAAATATGTCACAGTGTATCCTAGATACAATATATGTTTGCAGAACCAAACAGTTCTCTTGTTGCACAGGAAGAATTGGATCCAGAAGGTAAAAATAACCCTGGAAGAAAAACCAAAATGCAAATAGTTTACATTCATTTCCCAGTGTTCTTTCTTTGGGTGTAGCTGCTTCTGTCCATCATTGATCAATTGAAATTGAATTAGATCTTCTCTTTATCAAAGAAATTCACTTCCATCAGAATACATCCTCATACAGTATCATTGTTGAAGTATATAATGATCTCCTTGTTCTGCTAATTTCACTTAACATTAGTTCATGTAAGTCTCTCCAAGCCTCTCTGTATTCATCCTGCTGGTCATTTCTTACAGAACAATAATATTCCATAACATTCATATACCACAATTTACCCAACAATTCTCCAATTCATGGGCATCCATTCATTTTCCAGTTTCTAGCCACTACAAACAGAGCTGCCACATTTTGGCACATACAGGTTCCTTTCCTTTCTTTAGTATCTCTTTGGGATATAAGCCCAGTAGTAGCACTGCTGAATCAAAGGTTATGCACAGTTTGAGAACTTTTTGAGCATAGTTCCAATCCATCCAATCCATCCAATCCAATCCATCCAGAATAGCTGGATGTATTCACAATTACACCAACAATGTAACAGTCATAGTTTATCTAGTTTGGCCATACTATATTTTACCTTAGAGTAGGGGTGGAGAATGTTCATTCTGCCATTTGTACATGTATAACATTTTCAGGCCAATAAAAATTTTATCAACTAATAGAACTTTAGTAGTCAGAGGTTGTACCTAGCTTTTAGTTCATCATTGCCTGCCTTTGCTTTGGGAAATGAGTTTGCAGACCTTATACCACCCGTAGGCTGAAAGTTGTCCTCCCCTGCCTTAGATTTTGTGACAGAAGAAGAAGCAAGCTGATCATAATTGTTATAAAGATGTGGACAGGATAGATTTCAGAAGCTTCAAAACAATTACATATAGGGTCCAATGGCCTAAAATTCTCTAGTTGTAGTCATACCAATAGAAGTTGAAAGATCTCAAGAATAAATTCTAAAGGCACATAGAAGCACTTCCAATGAGGAAGAAAAAAGTTTTCATGGAAACTTTAGAGACATATGGCTGCACAAGTTTCATGAGCAACTAGGTGGCATTGTGGACAGAGTATTTTACTTAGAAACATGAAGTCATTTGAATCCTGTCTCAGATAATAGCTGTCTGCTAGAATTATTTAATCTCTTTAAGCTTCATTTCCCAAGATCAAATATAATAACATGTGTAAAACACTTGGCAAACCTTAAAGTGTTATGTAAACATTCATTAATGACCACAGGAAACTATTTGATGAGTTTGAATTTGTTAACAGCAGCTTTTTATTTTCAAAATATATGCAAAGATAGTTTTCAACATTCACCTTGCAAAACCTTGTGTTCCATTTTTTTCTCCTTCCTTCAATTAATCCTCTCCCCCAGACAGCAAGTAATCCAATTTATATCAAACATGTACCGTTCTTCTATATATATTTCCATGATTATCATGCTGTACAAGAAAAATCAGATCAAAAGGAAAAAAATGAGAAAGAAAACAAAAAGCAAGAAAAAAAACACAACAAAAAAGATTAAAATACTATACTGTGATCCACATTCAGTCCCTACAATCCTCTTTCTGGATGCAGATAGCTCTCTCTATTACAAATCTATTGGAATTGGCCTAAATCACCTCATTTTGTTTTCATCTTTTAATTATTTATTTAATATTGCCTCCCAGTTACATTCAAAACAATTTTTTACATTTGTTTTTTTTTTAACATTTTTGAGTTCTAAGATCTCTCCATTATTGCCACCTACAATTAAGAAATCATATATGAAATCATGTAAAACATTTCCATAAAAGTCAAGTTATGAAAGTAGATCTGGGGCGGAGCCAAGATGTTGGAGCAGGCACACACGACTCTCTAAGCTCCTCTCATTACCCTCATAACCAACTATTTAATCCAGCCTCAAAAATAACTCTTCACTGCTTAAATTCATGAAGATAAGAAGCATTACAACTTACCAGCCGATCCGGAAGCTCGCCAGGAAAGGTTTGTCCTGAGGGGCCAGGAACAGACTAGCACAGGCTAGCGTCCTGAGCAGACCAGGGGCGGGGGTGATCTCTGTGGCTAGAGAAGTTATAGAGACCACTCTGCTGTAGGCTAACTGCTCTGCCTTGATTACAAAGCAGTAAACTGGCAGAGAAGTTAAAGCCTAAAACAGAGGGTACTCTAAAAAACGCCAGAACCTAACGAGATCTGGCTGTAACCCCTCAAACCCGGAAGTGACTCAGGCAGACTTTACCGCAGCCTGGCAGCCACATCCGGCAGTTCGGGGCTTTTGCGGGGGCAGTTACTAATCTGCACGATAGTGGGGCACAGCCTGGGCAGCCTCTAATTGGCAGTGTGGGGGGCTCAGCCTGGGGCAATAGAACCTCCCCAGCTGCCTGCGCTTCCCAGGCAGACACTTCAGGTCCCTGCAAATCCATTCACTGCTCAGCTGCTAATACCCATAGCCCCAGGGCAGGGTTTGGCTTGGGGCAGTGAAACTCTCACTGCTAAGTGTCTAGCCCCAGGGCAGTTGTTATCTCACACAGCTAAGGTTCTTTGAAAGGCACTTTCCCAGCTCAGCCCTGCAGGCCTGAGTAACTCCCGGGTGGGGAACTCTTTCCCAGAGCACTCCAGTACCTCGCTGCTTTTTGTAGCAGGTTGGCAGGACAGCTACCTGTCCATATACCTTTCACTGCTCTGCAGAGGAAGCTAGTAACCTCCTGGCTCTGAAGGCAAACCTTACAGGCTTTAACAAAATGAGTAAAAAAATCAAAAGAACGATTGATAGTTTCTATACAGAAAGAGAACAGCTTTTCAACCCTGAAGAAACTAATAGCAAACAGTCTCCAGATTATTGTTGGTCTCCAATACAAAAGGCTCTCCTAGAAGAGACTATTAAAAACCTTAAAAGAGAGCTAGAAGAGAAATGGGGAAAGACACATAACTCACTAAAAGAAAAATTTGATAAAGTGGAAAAAGAAAACAACTTCTTGAAATGTGAATTGGAAAAGGTAAAAAATTCCCAAGAAGTGCAGGGAAACAGAGTTTGCAAATTGGGAAACAGAGTTTGCGAATTGGAAAAAGAAAATGACTCACTAAAAAAAAAATTAGTGAAATGGAAAAAAATTCCATAGAGCAAAACAACTCAATTGGACATATACAAAAAGAAGTAAAAAAAGCTAATGAAGAAAATAACTCACTAAAAATTAGAACTGAACAAATAGAAATGACTGATTCATTGAGACATCAAGAATCAGTCAAGCAAATCCAAAAAAATGAAAGATTGGAAAAAAATGTCAAATATTTACTTGGAAAAACAACAGACCTGGAAAATAGATCTAGGAGAGATAACCTGAGGATCATCGGACTACCAGAAAATTATGATGAAAAAAAGAGCCTAGATACTATTTTACAGGAAATCATCAAAGAGAACTGCCCAGAAGTAATAGAACCGGAAGGGAAAATAGGCATTGAAAGAATTCATCGAACACCTTTTGAAAAAGACCCTAAAATAAAGACTCCAAGGAATATTGTGGCCAAACTTCAGAATTTCCAGACTAAAAAAAAAATTTTACAAGCAGCCAGGAAAAAACAGTTCAAATACCGAGATGCAACGATAAGGGTCACGCAAGATCTGGCTGCCTCAACATTAAAGGATCGAAGGGCCTGGAACCAGATATTCCGAAAGGCAAAAGAACTTGGAATGCAGCCAAGAATAAACTATCCAGCTAAGCTGAGTATTTTTTTCCATGGAAGAAGATGGACATTTAATGAAATAGAGGAATTCCATCTGTTTCTAAGGAAAAAACCAGACTTAAACAAAAAATTTGATCTTCAACAACAGGAATCAAGAGAAGTAGAAAAAGGTAAAAGGAACTCTTGAGAACTGTATTTCTGTTGTGAATATACATAAAAACCATATGTATAATTTGATCTTACCGATATAACATAAAAAAGGGAAGTAGAAATGGAAAGAGGATAGCGTCAGAAAAAGGGAAGAAGGGAGATAAAAATAGGGAAACTACATGCGACAATGAGGCAAAGGAAACCTATCATATATGAGGGAACTTAGAGAGGGGGAGGAACATTGTGTGAATCCTACTCTCATCAGAGTTGGCTCAAAGAGGAAACAAGTGACATATTTGTTTTACTCAGATTCTTCTCTCATTTCATTAAAAAGTGGGAGAGGAAAAGGGAACAGGAAAAAGAGTAATAAGGGAAGGGTACAAGAAAGGGGAAGGGATTCAAAAGGAGGAGGGAGGGATACTAAAGAGGGAGAGCTGCGCGACATTAGTGGGACCAATAGGGAAGAAGGGAAGGAGGGCAAGAAAAAGAAAAGTATAATCTGGGGATATTAGAATGGCAGAAAATGCAGAATTGGTTATTTTAACCGCAAATGTGAATGGGATGAACTCTCCCATAAAGAGGAGGCGGATAGCAGACTGGATCAAAAGTCAGAACCCTACAATCTGTTGTTTACAGGAAACTCATTTAAAACAGGAAGATACATACAGACTAAAAGTAAAAGGCTGGAGCAGAATCTATTATGCTTCAGGTGAAGTCAAAAAAGCAGGGGTAGCCATCCTTATCTCAGATCAAGCAAAAGCAAAGATTGATCTAATTAAAAGAGATAAGGAAGGAAACTATATCTTGCTTAAGGGTACTATAGACAATGAAGCAATATCAGTATTAAACATATATGCACCAAGTGGTATAGCATCTAACTTCCTTAAAGAGAAGCTAAGAGAGCTGCGAGAAGAAATAGACAGCAAAACTATAATAGTGGGAGATCTCAATCTTGCACTCTCAGATTTAGATAAATCAAATCACAAAACAAATAAGAAAGAAATTAAAGAGGTAAATAGAATATTAGAAAAATTAGGTATGATAGATCTCTGGAGAAAACTGAATGGTGACAGAAAGGAGTATACTTTCTTCTCAGCAGTTCATGGAACCTACACAAAAATTGACCATATATTAGGACATAAAGACCTCAAAATTAAATGCAGGAAGGCAGAAATAGTAAATGCTTTCTTTTCAGACCACAATGCAATAAAAACTACATTCAACAAAAAGTTAGGTGTAAATAGACCAAAAAGTAATTGGAAACTAAATAATCTCATCTTAAAGAATGATTGGGTGAAACAGCAAATTATAGACACAATTAATAATTTCACTCAAGATAATGACAACAATGAGACATCATATCAAAATTTATGGAATGCAGCCAAAGCAGTAATAAGGGGAAATTTTATATCCTTAGAGGCTTACTTGAATAAAATAGAAAAAGAGAAGATCAATGAATTGGGCCTGGAACTTAAAAAGTTAGAAAAAGACCAAATTAAAAACTCCCAATCAATTACTAAACTTGAAATTCTAAAATTAAAAGGAGAAATTAATAATATAGAAAGTAAAAAGACTATTGAACTAATAAATAAAACTAAGAGTTGGTTTTATGAAAAAACCAATAAAATTGATAAACCTTTGGTAAATCTGATTAGAAAAAGGATAGAGGGAAATCAAATTGGCAGTCTTAAAAATGAAAAAAGAGAACTTACCACTGATGAAGAAGAAATTAAAGAAATAATAAGGGGTTACTTTGCGCAACTTTATGCCAATAAATTTGATAACCTAAGCGAAATGGATGACTACCTCCAAAAATATAGGCTTCCCAGATTATCAGAGGAGGAAGTAAATTGCTTAAATAGTCCCATTTCAGAAAAAGAAATAGAACAAGCTATTAATCAACTCCCTAAAAAAAAATCCCCGGGGCCAGATGGATTTACATGTGAATTCTACCAAACATTCAAAGAACAATTAGCCCCAATGCTTTACAAACTATTTGAAAAAATAGGGAATGAAGGAGTCCTACCAAACTCCTTTTATGACACAGACATGGTACTGATACCTAAACCAGGTAGGTTGAAAACAGAGAAAGAAAATTATAGACCAATCTCCCTAATGAATATTGATGCTAAAATCTTAAATAAGATATAAGCAAAAAGACTACAGAAAATTATCCCCAGGATAATACATCATGATCAAGTAGGATTTATACCAGGAATGCAGGGCTGGTTCAATATTAGGAAAACTATCAATATAATTGGCCATATTAATAATCAAATTAACAAAAACCATATGATCATCTCAATAGATGCAGAAAAAGCATTTGATAAAATCCAACATCCATTCCTATTAAAAACTCTTGAGAGTATAGGAATAAATGGACTTTTCCTTAAAATAATCAGTAGCATCTATTTAAAACCAGCAGTAAGCATCATATGTAACGGGGACAAACTGCAACCATTCCCAATAAGATCAGGAGTAAAACAAGGTTGCCCACTATCACCGTTACTATTTAATATTGTATTAGAAATGCTAGCTTTGGCAATAAGAGTTGAGAAAGAGATTAAAAGAATAAGAATAGGCAATGAGGAAACCAAATTATCACTCTTTGCTGATGATATGATGGTATACTTAGAGAACCCCAGAGATTCTACCAAAAAGTTATTAGAAACAATCTACACCTTCAGCAAAGTTGCAGGATATAAAATAAACCCACATAAGTCATCAGCATTCTTATATATCACTAACAAAACCCAACAGTTAGAGTTACAAAAAGAAATTCCATTTAAAGTAACTACTGATTGTATAAAATATTTAGGAATCCATCTGCCAAGGGAAAATCAGAAACTTTATGAGCAAAACTACAAAACACTTTCCACACAAAATAAGTCTGATCTAACCAACTGGAAAAATATTAAATGCTCTTGGATTGGATGAGCAAATATAATAAAGATGACAATACTACCTAAATTAATCTACTTATTTAGTGCTATGCCAATCAGACTCCCAAAAAACTACTTTGATGAATTAGAAAAAATAACAACAAAGTTCATATGGAAAAACAAAAGGTCAAGAATTTCAAGGGAATTAATGAAAAAAAAAATCAAATGCAGGTGGCCTAGCTGTACCAGATCTAAAATTATATTATAAAGCAGCAGTTACTAAAACCATCTAGTATTGGCTAAGAAATAGACTAGTTGATCAATGGAATAGGTTAGGTTCAAAGGACAAAACAGCCAATAATTTTAATAATATAGTGTTTGACAAACCCAAAGACACCAGTTTCTGGGATAAGCATGCATTATTTGACAAAAATTGCTGGGAAAATTGGAAATTAGTATGGCAGAAACTAGGCATTGACCCACACTTAACACCGTACACCAAGATAAGGTCAAAATGGGTTCATGACCTAGGCATAAAGAATGAGTTGATAAATTGGAAGCGCATAGGTTACCTCGCAGACCTGTGGAAGAGGGAGGAATTTATGACCAAAGAAGAACTAGAGATCACTATTGACCACAACATAGAAAATTTTGATTATATCAAATTGAAAAGTTTTTGTACAAACAAAACAAATGCAAACAAGATTAGAAGGGAAACAATAAACTGGGAAAACATTTTTACAATCAAAGGTTCTGATAAAGGCCTCATTTCCAAAATATATAGAGAATTGACTCTAATCTATAAGAAATCAAACCATTCTCCAATTGATAAATGGTCAAAGGATATGAACAGACAATTCTCAGACGAAGAAATTGAAACTATTTATAGACATATGAAAATATGCTCCAAATCATTATTTATCAGAGAAATGCAAATTAAGACAACTATGAGATGCCACTACACACCTATCAGATTGGCTAGAATGACAGGGAAAGATAATGGGGAATGTTGGAGGGGATGTGGGAAAACCAGGGACACTGATTCATTGGTGGTGGAATTGTGAACACATCCAGCCATTCTGGAGACCAATTTGGAACTATGCTCAAAAAGTTATCAAACTGTGCATACCCTTTGATCCAGCAATGTTTCTACTAGGCTTATACCCCAAAGAGATACTAAAGAAAGGAAAGGGACCTGTATGTGCCAAAATGTTTGTGGCAGCCCTGTTTGTAGTGGCTAGAAGCTGGAAAATGAAAGGATGTCCATCAATTGGAGAATGGTTGAGTAAATTGTGGTATATGAATGTTATGGAATATTATTGTTCTGTAAGGAATGACCAGCAGGATGAATACAGAGAGGACTGGCGAGACTTACATGAACTGATGCTGAGTGAAATGAGCAGAACCAGGAGATCATTATATACCTCAACAGTATCATTGTTGATACTGTTTGAGGATGTATTCTGATGGAAGTGGATCTCTTCGATAAAGAGAGCCTTAATTGATGAAAGATGGACAGAAGCAGCTACACCCAGAGAAAGAACACTGGGAAATGAATATAAACTGCTTGCATTTTTGTTTTTCTTCCCGGGTTATTTCTACCTTCTGAATTCAATTCTCCCTGTGCAACAAGAAAACTGTTCGGTTCTGCACACATATATTGTATCTAGGATATACTGCAACCCATTCAACATGTAAAGGACTGCTTGCCATCTGGGGGAGGGGAGAGAGGGAGGGAGGGGAAAAATCGGAACAGAAGTGAATGCAAGGGATAATGCTGTAAAAAATTACCCTGGCATGCGTTCTATCAATAAAAAGATATTAAAATTTAAAAAAAAAGAGAGAGAACACATGAATCTTGGAAAATAAAAAAAATGCTATTTATAGCCAGATAATATTAATACTCCTTGAGAGTATAGAAGATCTCAATTTTGCTTTTGTAGCCCCACTATCCTGAACAATGCTAACACATTATAGCTGGTTAATAAACATATGTTGGATTTGTTCAAATAAATACAATTATTTACTGGAAAAAAAAAGAAAGTAGATCTGTCACCCAAATTAAAATTAAAATCCTCAAAAAATATGTTAAAAATAAAAAGAGAGATAAAGAAATAGACAATGCTTCAATCTGTATTCAGACACCATAAGTTCCTTCTCTGGGTATGGATAGGATTTTTCGTCATAAAGTCCTTCAGAGTAGTTGTGGATGATTATACTATTGAGGATAACATAGTCATTTACATCTGGTCATCCCAAGTCATTGCTATTACTTTGTACACTGTATATTTCACTTTATTCATGGAGGACATTCCAGATTTTTTTTTCCCAGAGAGCATCCTGCTCATCATTTCCCAAAGAACAATAATATTCCATTGGAGAAACTTGCTTTGATTTTTTTTTTTACAATTGCTATTGCTAATGTTATTTCCAAACCATTTATTTCTTTCTTTTCACCCTGACCCTTCTTAAAAATGTTTTGTTACTGACCACTTCCTCCCCTAATATGCACTGTTTTTTATCACATTCCCATATTCCATTTCCCTCTAATTTTTTTTTAACAAGGTAAGATAGATTTCTATACCCCTATTGAGTAGGTATGTTATTTCCTATTTGAGTCAGTTCTGATGAGAATAAGATTCACTCGCCTTCTCTTCCCCCATTTCTTTTCAACTATAAATGATTTTTCTTTTTTTTTAATGACAGATAATTTATACCATTCCACTTCTTCTTTTATCTTTCACAAGTACACTCATTTCTCACCCCTTAATTTCTTCATTTAAATAAAAAATATTATCTCTTTATATTCTACTCACACCTGTGCCTGTTGTCTATATATACTTCTTTTAACTGACATAATAGTGTGAATGTCCTAAGGAGTAACAAGTATCATCCTCCCATGTAGGAGTGTAAACAGATAAATTTTAATAAGTCCCTTATGATATCACTTTCCTGATTACCTCTTTCTGCTTCCCCAGAGCCCTATATTTGAAAATCGAATTTTCCATTCAGCTTTTCATCACAAATGTTTGAAAATCCCCTGTTTCACTGAATGGCCATCCTTTCCTCTGATGGATTATACTCAGTTTTGCTGAATAGGTAATTCTTGGTTGCAATCCTAGCTCAATTGCTTTCTGGAATATCATGTTCTTAACCCTCTAGTCCTTTAATGTAGAAGCTACTAAATCTTGTGTTATCCTCACTGCACTTTCACTATATTTGAATTGTTTCTTTCTGAATGCTTGCAATATTTTCTCCTTGACTTGGGAATTTCAATATTTAGCTATAATATTCCTGGGTGTTTTTGTTTTGGGATCTCCTTCAGAAGATGATTGGTAAATTCTTTCAATTTGTATTTTACCCTTTCCTTCAGGAATATCAGAACAGTCTTGCTTGATAATTTCTTGAATTTGTGATCCTTTTGTGATCATGACTTTCAGATAGACCAATAATTTAAAAAATATCTCTCCTGGATCTATTTTCCAGGTCAGTTGTTTTTCCAATGAGATACTTCACATTTTTTTTTCTATTTTTTCATTTTTTTTGGTTTTGCTTTATTGTATCTTTTTTCTTTGCTTACTTGTATAAATTATTTTAACCCACATTGTTTTATGAATCATGTTAGGAGGGAAAATCAGAGTAAAAAGAAAAAAAAGCAAAGGAAAGATTAAAAAAAAAAGAAAAAAAAGTGAACATAGTATGTGTTGGTTTACATTGTCTCCTTAGTTCTTTTTTTCTGCATGCAGATGGAATTTTCTTTCCAAAGTCTATTGAGATTGCTTTGAATCCTGAAATACTGAGAAGAACCAAGTCTTTCATAGTTGAGCAGCACACATTCTTGCTGTTATTGTGTACAATGTATTCCTGGTTCTGCTTGTTTCATTCAGTATCAGTTCATATAAATCTTTTGAGGCCTTTCTAAAATAATCTTATACATCATTTTTATAGAACAATAATATTCCACTACTTCCATATACCACAACTTACTTAGCCAATCTCCAATTGATGGGCATCTACTCATTTTCCTTTTTTTTACTATCACAAACAAAGCTGCTACAAACATTTTTGCACATGTGGGTCATTTCCCCTCTTTTATGATTTCCTTAGGATACAGGTAATGGCATTGCTGGGTCAAAGGATATCACAGTTTTATAGCCCTTTGGGCATAATTCCAGATTGTTCTTCAGAAGGGTTGGATCGTTTCACAACTCTACCAACAATGCATTAGTGTCCCAGTTTTCTCATATCCCCTCCAACATTTATCATTATTTTTTTCCTATCATTTTAGCCAATCTGAGAGGTATGAATGTTATCTCAGAGTTGTTTTAATTTGCATTTCTCTAATCAGTATTGATTTAGAACATTTTTCTTATGAATATAAATGGATTTAATATTATCACTTGAAAATTATCTGTTCATATCATTTGACCATTTACTGATTGAGGAATGTATTCTCTTAAACTGGACACAGTTCTTTATATATTTTAGAAATGAGAACTTTATCAGAATAACTAGATGTAAAGATTTTTTTTCCAGCTTTGTACTTCCCTTATAATCTTTTTTCTGTTGGTTTTGTTTATGCAAAACCTTCTTAGTTTAATGTAATCAAAGTTGTCCATTTTACCTTTCTTATTGTTCTTTAATTTTTCTTTGATCATAAATTTCTCTCTCCCCTAAAGGTATGATAAATACATTTATCTCTTGTTCTCCTAAATTGTTTATGGTATCATCCTTTATGCCCAAATCATATATCCAATTTAACCTGATTTTGGTATGGGGGTGTAAGATGTAAGCATATGCCAGGTATCTGAATATTATTTTCTACTTTTCCCAGCAATTCTTACTGAGTTCTTGTTCTAGAAGCTGGAGTTTGGGGATTTATCAAATATTAGATTGCCATAGACCTTGATTATTGTGTCATGTGTATCTAATCTATTCCACTGATCTACACATTATTTCTTAGCCACTACCAAATGGTTTTGATGACTGCTGATTTATAATACAATTTTAGATTTGGTACTGCTAAGCTATCATCCTTGTTTTTTTTTTCATTAATTCCCTCAATATTTTTCACCTTTTGTTCTTTTAGATGAATATTATTATTATTTTTTTCTAGTTCTATAAAATAATGTTTTGCCAGTTTTATTGATATGGTATTGAAAAAGTAGACCAATTTAGGCAGAATTGTTATTTTTCTTATATTAGCTTGACCTAGCCATGAAAAATAGATATTTTTCTAATTATTCAAATCTGACTTTTTGTGTGAGAAGTGTTTTGTAATTATATTCATATAGTTCTTGGGTTTGTCTTGTCAGGTAGACTCCCAAGTGTTTTATTTTGCATACCATAATTTTAAATGGAATTTCTTTTTCTGTCCCTTGATAATGGACTTTGTCAGTAATATATAGAAATGTTGATGATTTCTGTAGGTTTATTTTATATCCTGCAACTTTATTAATGCTGTGAGGTGTTTCTAATGAATTTTTGGATGATTTTCCAGGATTCTCTAAGTATATCATCAGATCATCTACAAAGAGTGATAGTTTTATTTCCTATGTACCTATTCTAATTCCTTTCATTTATTTTTCTTTTCTTATTGCTAAAGCCAGCATTTCTAGTACAATATTGAATAATAATGGTGATAATGGACATCTCACTTCCATCCTTAATCTTATTGGAAATGCATCCAGTTTCCCTCCATTATAAATAATGCTTGCTGTAGGTTTTAGAGTGATACTGCTTACTATTTTAAGGAAAGCTCCCCTTATCACTATGATCTCTATGCTTTTAGGAAGGGGTGCTTTATTTTGTCAAAAGATTTTCTGCATCTATTGAGATTATCATATGATTTCTGTTGGTTTTGTTGTTGATATGGTTGGTTATAATAATAGTTTTTCTGATATTGAACCAGTCCTGCATTCCTGGATACATCCCACTTGATCAAAGTGTATTATCCTACTGATAAATTGCTGTAATACCTTTGCTAATATTTTATTTAAAATATTGGTCTAAAATTTTCTTTCTCTGTTTTGACTTTTTTTGGTTTAGATATATTACCATAATTGTGACATAGAAGAAATTTGGTAGTACTCCTTCTTTAGCTATTTTTTTCAAATAGTGTATAGAGTATTGGAATTAATTGTTCTTTAAATGTTTAGTAGAATTCACTTGTGAATCCATCTGACCCTGGAGATTTTTTTCTTAGGGAGTTCATTAATGACTTGTTCAATTTATTTTTCTAAGATTGCTATTTAAGTAATTGATTTCCTCTTCTGTTAATCTGGGCAATGTATGTTTTTGTAAGTAGTCATCCATTTCATTTAGATTGTCAGAATTGCTGCCATACAGCTGGGCAAAATAGGTCCTAATTAATGCTTTAATTTATTTTTCATTGGTGATAAGTTAACCCTTTTCACTTTTGATGCTGATGATTTGAGTTTTTCTTTACTTTTTCTGATCAAATTAACAAATGTTTATCTGTTTTGTTGGGGTTTTTTCATAAAGCCAACTCTTAGTTTTATTTAATTAGTTTAATAGTTTTCTTAGTTTCTGCTTTATTAATCTCTCCTTTGATTTTTCAGAATTTCTAATTTGATATTTAATTGGGTTTTTTAAATTTGTTCTTTTTCTAGCTTTTTTAGTTGCATGCCCAATTCATTTATCTCCTCTTTATCTATTTTATTCATGGAGCTATTTAAAAATATAAAATTTCCCTTAAGAACTGCTTTGGCAGCCTCCCATACATTTTAGTATGTTGGCTCATTATTGTTATTCTCTAGAATTAAATTATGAAGTATTTCTGTGATTTATTGTTTGACCCACTCATTCTTTAGAATTAGATTATTTAATTTCCAATTGATTTTTAGTCTATCTTTCCCTGTCCTTTTATTTAATATAATTTTTATTGTATTGTAGTCTGAAAAGGAATGATTTACTATTTCTGTCTTTCTGAATTTGATTGTGAGATTTTTATATCCTAATATGGCCAACTTTTGTGTACATGCTATGTACTAATGAGAAAAAGTATATTTCTTTCTGTCCCTATTCAATTTTCTCGAGGTCTATCATATCTAGGTTTTCTAGGATCCTATTAATTTCCCTAGTATCCTATTAATTTCCCTAGTTTCTTTCTTGTTAATTTTGTGGTTTTATTTGCCTGATTCTGAGAGGGGAAGGTTGAGGTCCCCCACTAAAATACTTTTGCTTTCTATTTCTTCTTGTAACTGGCTTAAAATCTCCTCTAGAAATTTGCCTGCTCTATCACTTGTTAATTTTTGGGTTTGTTGCTTTTGCTTCTAAGCCTTCTCCTGTGTACGGGGGTTTAAGTCTTGTGATTAGTGGGGGTTTGGGTTGTGGTATTATTGTGAGTTTAAATAGTACTTTTTGGGGGTTGATTGTATTTTTGATTTATTTGGGGGAATACTGGTGGTATTTGGTTATACTGTGGCTATGGTTACTGAGGAGTATCTAGACAGTTGGGTGGGGAATTTGGTGGCTTTTAGTATGTTGTTATTAACTTTATTAATGGAAATAGTTTGATTTATGATATCTGGTGAGGTTGAGGTTATTACAGCTATTGAGTTATTTGATTCATTAGGGAATTATTGTGTGGGTCAGGATTGAAATGGGGTATCTTTATTGTATGGTTGTGGGGGGTGAGCAATGATATTGCTAGGTTGAATTTTGTTTATTACTATTTTAGTAGTTTTGGAAGTTATTCGAGGTCTTTAGTATCTGATTAGTAGTATTAGTGCTATAGACATTATAAAGGATAAGAAGTAAGATTTAATAAGCCCTTTTTGTGTAGAAGTAGTAATTGATGCTATGGTACTATGAAAATTGTCTTGACTTTTTGGTCCTGTTTTCTCATATCAGCTTATATCAATGAGTATGGTAGCAATGTGTTGGCCTATTTGAAGACTTGCTAGAGGGTTTAGTCGGTGGAAGATATGTGTAAAATACCCTAGTATGTTTGAGAAGTTATGTGTATGGATTAGGGGTTTGATTGGTATTTTGTTAATATGTTAAGAAGTTCTATGGCGATTACAATTCCTAATACGGTTACGATTAGGGCTGAGAGTTTTGTTAAGGTAGGCATGGTTATTGGGATTATAGTGGTAGGAGGAATGCTTGATGTTAGTAGGAATACTGCGAGGATACTTCGAGGGCTAGTCATATAAAGGGGTTGATTAGGTTTGGGTTGTTTTTGTTTAGTGATGATATAGGGAGGAATCCGGGTTCTTTTAGTAGGGCAAAATAGACTACTCGCATACTGTAAACAGCTGTGAGCATTGTGACAATTATGGTTATGCATAGGGTCAGGTGTTTAAGTGTGATGTGTTTATGGCTTCGATGATTGAATCTTTTGAGTAGAACCTGGCTAGGAAAGGTGTACCTATGAGGGCAAGACTAAAATATTTGTTGACGAGGTAATGGGGAGAAGTATGAGCAGGCCTCCTATTTTGCAAATGTCTTGTTCATCATTAAGGCTGTGAATAATAGAGCCGGAGCATAGGAAGGCATTGCTTTAAAGAAGGCATGGGTGAAGATGTGTAGGAATGCTAGGTGGGGTTGGTTTAGGCCTAGTGTTACTATCATTAGGCCAAGTTGACAGGATGTGGAGAAGGCTACGGTTTTTTTAATGTCGTTTTGGTTGATGGCACAGATAGCAGTAAACAAGGTTGTGATGCTTCCTAAGCATAGGATAATGGTTAAAGCTATTTGGTTATTTTCTATAATAAGGTTAGGGTTACTTCATTATTTATGCTATACTTTATAAAGATGTATTTTCCTTCCTTTTCTCTTTTAATAAGATCTGGTTTTACTTTTGCTTTATTTGAGATCAGAATTGCTATCCCTGCTTACCCCCTTCCCACCCCCCAAAAGCACTTGGGGTTAAGTGACTTGCCCAGGGTCACACAACTAGGACATGTTAAGTGTCTGAGGCTACATTTGAACTCAGAAGTCCTTCTGACTTCAGGGCTGGTTTTCTATCCACCACTTAGTTGCTCCATAACCCTGTTTTTTTTTCTTTCAACTTCAGCTGAAGCATAATAAATTCTGTTCCAGCCTTTTATTTTTACTCTGTATGTATCTTTCTGTATCAAATGTGTTTCTGGTAAAAAAAAATATTATGGGATTCGATTTTTCAACCTACTCTGCTATTTCCTTCTGTTTTAAGGTGGAATTCATTTTATTCACATTCACAGTTAGGATTACCAGTTCTGTATTTCCCTCCATCTGATATTCTCCCTGAAAAATCTTTTGTTTTCTCTTTCCACACTGTCCTTAGACGTGTGTGTGTGTGTGTGTGTGTGTATGTGTGTGTGTGTGTGTGTGTGTGTGTGTGTGTGTGTGTTTCCCATCCCATCCACTACCTTATCTCCTATCACCTCTCCCCCCTTCTCTTGGTAATGTTGTTTTTTTTTTTAAACCCACTCCACACACCCTTATCTTCTATCAATCAACCCCTCCACCCTTCTGTTACCTTTTCCCCTAGTGTTTCTGCCTTCCCTTCCATCCTGTTCCTTTCTTTTCTTTTCCTCTTTCTCCTCCTACTTCTTTATATATTTAGCCAAATTTCTATACCCAACTGAATGACTAAATTATTCTTTCTTAGAGCCAAAACTGATGAAATCAACCTTCAGACAATGCTCATCCCCCTCCTTTCTTTCCCAAGATTGTAATAGGTTTTTGCACATCTTCATGTGTACTAATTTTCCCATTATACCTCTCCTTTACTCATTTTCTAGAAGACCCTTTTCCACCCCTTAATGTCTCTTTCTTCGATGTCATCACATTAGAGTCTATTCACAACTACACTCTCAGTCGATGTGATGCCCTGCTCTGTCTACCCCAGTGATAGATACAGTTTTCAAGAGTTCCAGATATCATTTTCCCACCTAGGGATATAAACAATTTAAACTTAAATAATACATATAATATGAAAAATATATATGTATGAGTATACACATATGCACATATTTTCCCCTATTTCCTTTCTATGCTTCTCTTCAGTCCTGTGATTATAGATTAAATTTCCTATTTAGTTGTGTTTTTTTAATACAAATGTTTGAAAGTCTCTTATTTCATTGAAGCTTCATCTCCTCCACTGAAAGATGATGCTGAATCTCTCTGGGGTAGTTAATTCTTGGTTGTAACCCCATGTCCTTTGCCTTCCAGAATATTGTATTTCAAGCCCTCTGATCTTTTATTGTAGAAGCTGCCAGATCCTAGATAATCCTGATTGTTGCTCCTTGATATTTGAACTGTTTTGTCTGTAAGCTTGCAGTATTTTTGTCTTGAGGTAGTGGTTCTGGGGTTTCACAAGAATGTTCCTTGGGGTTTTCCTTATGGGATTTCTTTCCAAATGTGATTGATGGATTCTTTTAATCAGTATTCCCCCCTCTGTTTCTGGAATATTGGAGCAATTTTCATTAATGATCTCTTATAGAATGTTAGTCAGGCTTTTTTTTTTTTTCTTTACGTAGGCCAATAATTTTTTTAAATTGTCTCTTCTGGAACTATTTTCAAAGTCATCTGTTTTTCCAGTGAAATATATTACCTTTTTTCTATTTTTTTCATTCTTTTTAGTTTGGTTGATTCTTCTTGTCTCACAAAGTCTTAACTTTCATTTGCCCTGTTCCAGTTTTTAATGTGATTTTCTTCAGTTAGCTTTTGTATATATTTTTCCATTTGGTTAATTCTACTGTTTAAGGAGTTGTTTTCTTCAGACATTTTTTTCTTTCCTTTTCCAAGCTTTTGACTCTCTCATGCATATTTATTGTTTCTTTCCTCATTTTTTTCATCTACCTCTCTTAATTGCCTTTTAAAATCTTTTATGAATACTTCCAAGAAGTACGTTGAGATTGAGACCAATTTATATCACTCTTTCAGATTTCCTCTTGTGGACATTCTGTCTTTGTCCGAGTTTGTGTTTTGGTCTGCCCTGTCATCATATTGGCTTTCTATGGTCAAGTTTCTTTTTTCTTTCTTGCTTATTTTCTTTCATTTTCTTTTGTTATTTCCTCTTTTTTTCATTTTAAAGTTGAGTTCTACTTCTGGGGAATAGAGGGCTCTGTCCTAAGCTTCCTGTGCAGCTCTAAGCCCAGAAGCTCCTTATATCTGCAGAGAGTGAGCTTTCCTGCTCTCTTCAGCAAATAGCTTGATTTCCCAGAGTTTGCTTTTTGAACTTAGGATAGAAGCTGTCCCACTGATTTGCTCCTCTACTGAGCCAGGACTAAGGGTCTTAGTTGTTGATCTCACTGGCTTTCTCAGAATCTATCTCAGCTATGCTGCACACCCTTTTCACCCCAATGAGACTAACCTTTCTTGAAGTTTTTCAGTCTATCTTGAGGTGGAGAGTGATTTCATTCTTTCACACTCTGTTCAGAGGCTTGGTTTCATATGGTTTTCAAAGGAAACTTGAAAGGAATTATTGATTAAAAAATAACTTAATCCAGATAAGTTTAGAAGTGAATATAGAACAATTGTTAGCATTGTTATGTAAATTACACACAACAATTTAATCAAAGGAAAAAACAAAAAAATGAAACCCAAGACAAATCAAGAACTATTAAGAGAAGTTTTAGCTGCTCTTGATGAGTGTCAGATGAACCAATTCCCAAGGTATTGATTGATTGGAAAGAACTGGCAGATAAGTGTGTACCACAAAGTGCCCAAATCTCATGGGACTGGGCCACACCCACCCAACACTAGGAGTAACTCAGCATGATCCCAGTGCAGTCACTGTCACTTCCTGGTCTGTAGAGGAAGCTTGGAACCTCCTTGCCCTAAAAACAGATCTTAATTGTAATGTCCAGTCTAGCTTTCTATAGGGGGCTTTGGTCTCAGCAGGATAGTCATTATAAGGATGGACAGGAATAGAGTCTAAGTTTCTTTTCTCTTTCTTGTTTATTTTCTTTCCTTTTTCTTTTGTTATTTCCTCTTTTTTTTTCCTTTTAAAGTTGAGCTCTACTTCTGGGGTATAGAGGGCTCTATCTTTGTTGTCTCCTTCACAGAATGTGTCTGTCATAGTATGACCCAGTCTTGATCTTAGTGGAAGAGTACAGGAAGCAGGAGAGCCACTAGGAGGATGGTCAAAGATGGAATGTCTCTATTTCCAGTCCTCTCAGCCCTTAAATACCTCAGTATGAATACATCATTACAGCACACTATGTATATGTGAACTAGAGAACCATTACATCACCATACTAAATTCTAAATATATATGAACCAGAGAACCATCATCACATTAATCACACTAAGTTAACACCCTATTGTAAGTAGCTTTGTTTCAAATATTCTTTTCCAGAATTCTGGCCCTCTTCATCTCCCACTTTCTTTTGTTTTAGAACACAGGTAGTCACATCCTCCCTGACTTCTCAGAAAGGAAGGTAGGCACCAAAGGGAAATGAGGAGCCAAACCAGATATTGTTAGCAGATTTCCTCTAGGCTGAAGGATCTTATTTGACCCTTCTGGGGTATAGAGGGCTCTATCTTTGTTGTCTCCTTCACAGTCTGTCTCCTTCACAGAATGTGTCTGTCATAGTATGACCCAGTCTTGATCTTAGTGGAGGAATACAGGAAGCAGGAGAGCCACTAGGAGGATGGTCAAAGATGGAATGTCTCTATTTCCAGTCCTCTCAGCCCTTAAATACCTCAGTATGAATACATCATTACAGCACACTATGTATATGTGAACTAGAGAACCACTACATCACCATACTAAATGGTATGGTATACATAAATCCACTAGCATGGGAAGTATTACACAAGTACATAATAATATAACACAGGCTAGTAGTGATGTAACAAACAATATAAATCAAGATGAGGAATTTTATACATGTCCATAAGTCCTAGAAGGAGGGTATATAAATAACAATCATAATACACCTTCTTCAGGAGCCACGAGATAGTCCAAAACCAATCTATTGGCCATTAATTCATGTGTCAGGGAATCCAATGATTACTGCAGATTTTGAAGTCCTATAGCAGTCTCATCAACAATTTTTGATGTTTACTGTGATGCTTGTTCAGTGACACACATAGAGATAGAATCACCCAATGTTTCTTGGGTCTCTCCTTTGTTTTAAGGGAATTCTCTGTCTCTTTCCAATGAGCAAGGTGAATATGGCTTGTTGGCATCCATCTGATTCCTTTTCCATCTGTCAAAATACAAGCAAACCCTCTCCCCCAAGCAGTTAACCTATCTGGTCCCTTCCATTCACTATTTTCTGGATCTCTCTAAATCACCTGGTGATTACCTAAAAATAATGGAGCTTCTCACACTGGACACTGCCCTTCCAGTGTGTTATAAAACCTGTCTGTTAGAGCCAGTGAATTTTTGTCAAAAATCAAGAAGTTAATAGTATAAAGAGCTAGATTTAAAAGTGCTCTAGGGTTACCTGTGGTTACCCTTTTCTTTTGTTTTTGGAGGAACATCTTGATGTCTCTGTTTCTCCTCTCTACTATTGCCTGTCCTTGAGGATTAAAAGGTATGCCAGTGGTGTGTAAAATCTGATACTGTGCACCAAAGGGTGCAAAATGTTTAGAAGTATATGCAGGTCCATTATCTGTTTTTATTGCTTGTGGCACACCCATAATTGCAAAAACTTGTATAAGGAATTCAGTGACTACTTGGGTTGTCTCTTTTGCTCCTGGTATTGCAAAAGTGAATCCTGTAAAGGTATCTACCACAACAAGAATAAAAGACAGATGACCAAAAGATTTATAATGGATCACATCCACTTGCCAAATTTCATTGGGTCTCAAACCATGAGGGTTTTCCCCGGAGGGAGTGTAGGAGCATGGAAAGGAATGCAAGCTGTACAGCCTTTTATTATACTCCTAGCTTCCCCTTTTGTTAACCCAAACTGCAAATGTAAAGCTCGAGCAGCCTGATAATATTTAGAATGAGATTCTTGGACTGCCTGAAATAAAGGAGTATTGGCTAACATGGTTAGAAGGCTATTTGCCTTTGAAATTCCACAAAAAATAGGACCTGGAAGTCTACCATGAGAGTGGACATGCAAGATATAAATCTTACCTTGATGCTTTCTTACTTGCTCTTGAAGTTCCTTAAAGAGCTGATATAGATTAGAAGCTAAAAAATTTATTTGGGCTGTGGCAATTCTTTGTACCACACCTACTGAATAGGCTGAATCAGATATTATATTTACATCTCCTGGATAATAAATAAGAACTAGTATGATTGTATACAATTCATTCTACTGAGTGGACTAAAAAGGAGTTCTGACTATTCTCTTTATACTTAAGTCATGAGAGTATACAGCACAAATATTATATATGGATGCATCTGTAAAGATAGTTAGTCCTTTAAGAGAAACCTTAGAAATCTTTTCTTCAAAAATCCATTGCCAACTATATGATAGCTGGGTTATCTTTAAAAGAGACCCATATGTAAAATTTGGAGCTGTGGCCATTAAAATTTGCTGCTCTGGGAAGGTTTCACAGCATACATTAATTTGTGCATTAGTATAAAAGGTGTATATAAATTTGTGCAAATCTTTTCATATCCCCTTATCTAGAGGGATAGAATAGAAATAATCCTTAATGTCTATAACCCAAAGAGGCCATTTCCTAGACAACTGAGTAGGAGATGGAAGTCCAGGCTGAAGAGTTCCCATAGTTTCCATCTGTTTATTTACTTTTCTTAAATCAGTCAACATCCTCCATTTTCCAGATTTCTTTTTTACAAAAATACAGGGGAATTCCAAGGACTTAGAGAAGGTGTAAGTGTCCTTGGTCAAGTTGTTCCTGTACTATATTTAATAAGGCCTGGATTTTTATCACTTTTTAAGGGCCACTGTTCTACCCACACTAGTGTATCAGTTTTCCATTGAATGGGAACAGGTGAGAGTGTTGGCAGGCCTTCAACAGCAGCCCTGCCTAAAAAGCCAGATAACTCAGTTGTAATCCTAAGATGTCTCTTCTCCATAGATTGATGGGAATTTTTCAATTATAAGAGGAGTAAAAACTCCTGTTTTACCTTCAAATATCCATCTCAAAATGTAGCACTAATTCAAGCTGTTATTGATCCTCCTATGCCAGACATATAGTTGTCTGCCTTAATCTTTGGCCAATGACTGGGCCAATTAGCACCTCTAATGACTATACAATCTGCACCTGTGTCTACCAACCCTTTCAATGGGATGCCATTTACATAGATAGTGAGCATAGGTAGTCAGATGTCACAGCTGCAGTCCAGAATATTCTTGGATTCTGTTGTTGGGAGTCAAAATCTAGATAAATATCACCAGATTGCCTATTAGGAGTCTGTATCAGTAAACTTGATGCTACTACTTCTCCTGCTCTATAAGTTACACATTGTTTTCCTGAACTAGTGACTGGGGTATTAGCTACACATTTTATAGTCTCCCACATCAATGCATGGATAGATACTGTTTTGTAACCACTTTCAGGAAGTGAAATCGTTTAATCAACTGTGTGTGGAGGCAAGGGATCCATAAGCCATACAGGGACAGATTTCATCTCTCCAGGGGACATTCCAGTAGTCCCAGCTGCATACAACTCTATTATCCCCAATTGTAATCCCTTTCTCCCATCAGATTGCTTCTCAGCTGATTGATCACATTGGAGTACTGAACTTCTAAAGATTCTCTGCATGTAACATTGGCTGCCATCATGCTCCACATGTTTTTTGCCTGGAGCCCTGCAGCTAGGTCACCTTTTCTGTTTCCCTGAGTCAATCTACATTTTGATACCCAATGGAAGATTCTGTTGCATTTTGGACATGGGGTTTGGGGCCATGTTCTCCCATTCTGTCTCCTCTGCCAACATTGAGCTTTCAGATGTCCTACTTTACCACATTGAAAGCATTGACAAGTCTCTCTGGAAGTTCTTTGCCAAAAGGGACCTTGTCTTCCCATGTTCTGATCTTGAAATGTCTGCATTATAGCCTGGATATAAAAGGTATTTGTGCCCACTGGGGCACAGCATCTTATGATCTCCTCTAAAGGAGCATCCTTGTGTATCCTAGTATAATTCTTTTATAAACCTCATTAGCATTTTCTCTAGCAAATTGTCTTATCATAATTCCTGTTGCTACATTTTCACCAATAGCTTGTATGACAGCTGTCTGCAGATGTCCCACAATATCAGCAAAGGGTTCATTTGGACCTTGCACTGTTTTTTGTGAAGGCTTCTGCTGCTATCAAAGCATGGGGTACCCTCCCCAGAAGAAAAGATATAGGAGAAGCCACAACATGTTTTATCCAGATTCTAAAGATGTCCTTGCTATTGATTTCTAATCACTAAGAGTTAAAATTTCATAAGCAAAATTCTCTAACACCATCTTAACATAAGACAATGTAGACCCATAAAGAGTGCAAGCCTTTTTCAAATCTTTGACAATTCCCAGATTAAAAGGAGTATATCTTCTTCTTTTTTGACCCAAAGAGTCAAACTCTTTAATCACAGGGTATGCTTCTACTCTCAAATCAGATGTATCCTGTCTTTCCTCTTTAGAGTTAACTAATGCTTTTTGTAATTGTGTCATAGGGGGTGGACAAACCTGCTGCATGTGTGGTACTGATGGTGATACTGCTCCTCCCACTCCTTCTATTCCCTCCATCCACTAAGGTGAAATTGAGGGGGGAGGATTATGAGATGGGGAATGGCCTAATGGCTCCTTATGAGAAGCATTATACTCATTAGTTTCATCAGCATTGTACTTAACTCCTTTCTTGTTCAAGTCTTTATGCTTTTCAGCTGCTTTGTCAGTACCATCCCCCTCCTGCTCTTTCTCCTTTTTCCTTATTTAAAAACTTGTGGGATTCCTTAAAGCCAATTATATTATATTGTATATATAGAATGTTTCCTCAGGAATTGAATCAGGAACATTATCTTTGTAATATTCAAATAATTGCTCTCCCACCAGTTTCTACTTATTTGGCTCTAATTTTTCTTCCTTAGAGAACCAAGGAGACATGCACCCTAATATTTCTAAGAGTCCAATGATCTGCTCTCAAGCTACCAACAAACCTTGCTTCTTTATTAACCTAACTATGCTTGCTACACATTTCCCTTGAAGTGGGAAAGGTTCTTTTCTTACTATTTGCCCTAATTTAGCTGAAAAAGAAAGTGACTAGTTTAGCCCTTACCAAAGTTCCCTGCTTTTCTATTTTTGTACTTACCCTATTTCTGGGTCACAGGGACTTCTCCATTGAGTTTATGATTGCATCATTCAAAGTGCTGAGTGTAGGTCCTTATGTCTAGAGCCTCAAAATGTAGTGTGCTTCTTTCAGTGCCCCCACATTCGGGTGCCAAAATATAATGACCTCTGGACGGGCTTTGGCCTCAGCAGAATAGTCATCATGAGGAAGGACAGGATTAGAGTCTAAAATCTTTATTGTCTCCTTCACGGTTTGTCTCCTTCACAGAATGTGTCTGTCACAGTCTGATCCAGTCTTGATCTTAATGGAGAAGTGCAGGAGTCAGGAAAGTCACCAGGAGGATGGTCAAAGATGAAATGTCTCTACTTTCAGTCCTCTCAGCCCTTAAATACTTCAGTATGATTACAGCATTACAGCACACTAAATGTGTGTGAACTAGAGAACCATCATCTCATTAATCATACTTATAACACCTTGTAAGTATCCTTGTTTCAAGTATACTTCTCCAGAGTACTGGCCCTCTACATCCAATGTTTTTAGAAAATGAGTAAAAAGGCAAAGCACACTCTAACTATATATAGTTTCTATAGTGAAAGGGAAGAGCAGATTTCAAATTCTGAGGAGGCTAAAAGTATATTGTCTCCAGATGAAGTCCCAAAGAGTGATACATCATGATCCCCATCCCACCACACAAGGCTCTCCTAGAAGAAATTAAAAAGGATCTTAAAAGAGAGCTAGAAGAAAAATGGGTAAAGGAAAGAAAAACTTTTCAAGAGGGTTTGGAAAAGTCATATAACTCATTAAAAGATAAATTGAAAAAGAAAACAACTCCCAACTCCATAATATATGAAATTGCAAAGGTAATGAACTCCCAGGAAAACAGAATTTATAACTTCAACATGACTCATTCTCTTCACTAGAGGCCTTTAAGGAAAGTCTTGACTTTTTATGATATAAATGTGTAGAGTATTCTTGTTCATATGCTGTTTGGAGCACTAGACCTCTAAGGTTCTTTCCAACTCTTGAGATTCATTGATTCTATAATTCTGTAAATAAGCTGTCTCTTCTGTCAAAGAGCTTTCTATCTACCAAATGAAATAAAATATGGGAAAGCAGTGCATAGATGATATAATATTAAATATATAAAATATATACATAAGTGCAATGAGAACTTATAGGCAGAAGAAACCATCTCAGGTGGAAGATCCAGGTAAAGTTTCATGAAGAAGAAAGCATTTGAATTAGCCCTTGAAAGATCCTAGTTTATTTAGCTTCATCAGATTTTTTGGAGATACGTGTATGAACATTGAGGATTCATCATTCATTCCAATCCTGGATTAAAGTGCTTCATCAGTCCTTTCTATCATGAGGCATAGAATGCCCAACCCAAATTCCTTCAAAACAATAAAAATCTCAAGAATACACTGCTGTACCTTCTCTAAATGCTGCTCATCTACTGACAATGGTTTATCAGAATAGCATGTAAAGGTTTCTCCATATTGTCAGAGCATATTACTTTCAATTAGATGAAACCAATCTCCTGTACAGAGGCACCCATTTGAGTTGCAAAATTTTATGACATGGGATATGTTTTTCCATTGTGTTACTATTGTTCAGTCACAAAAAGAAAGGTGCTCTTAGTCAAATTCATTAGCCTATTAGTTTTAAAAGAAAAGCAGGGATATTGCTCAGAGGGATCATAGCATTGACTGCTGATCTACTTGGATAATCAAGATGATCCATAATGGCCCACTCCATAGACCAAACCCTGGACATTCATTGGCATTAAATAACCAGCTTTATACTACCTTGTTTCCCCAATAATAAGACGTATCCCCAAAATAAGCCCTCCCCTTACTGTGTAAGATTCCTCTAAAATAAACCCTCCCCCGAAAATAAGCCCTATTGAGATTGCTACTGTAGTGAAGGTGATCCCCTGTGCTATACGCTACATTATGGTACCCTCTGTATGCACCGTCCCTCTCCTCCCCGCCAGGTGAAACACATGCCACGCTCTGAGCTGCATCCAAGCAGAGCTGCAGCGGTGAGCACGTCATCCTGTTCTTCCCCAGTGATTTGCTTGCTGGCACTATTGAGAGCAGTGCCATGGAAGAGAGCTGAATCAGGACAACATAAAAACCCAGTATGTAAGTGGGAGTGAGGGGGCATGATGGAGGAGAAAAGAGGCATGATGGAGGATAAAAGAAGAACTCAGGAGGCATCATGGAGGATAGAAGGAGCACTCAGGGAGCATGATGGGGTTAAAACATTATTGAGGGGCATGATGGAGAGAAAAGAAGGACTGATGGTCATAATTTTATTATTCTGTCTGCACGGGTCACCTGTGTTTTGGCAATTCGTTTGGATGGAAAGAAAGTCACACCTCTAATCATCAGTAAGGAGAAGAAAGATAAGATTGAACGTGTATCAGGCATTTATGTTCTTGAAACCGAAAAAGCCTGGTGTACACAAGCCATTATAAGAAAGTGGGTTGATTTAATGCTGCCACTAGTTATGCGAGGTAACCAAAGAGGTCTGATAATCTGGGATTCAGCCAGCACTCACCACGCTAAAGAAATGAAGAACTTCCTTGCAGAAAGAAGAATTGATCAAGTAATGATTCCTGCAGGAATGACTGCCTATCTCCAGACCCTTGATATTGCAATAAACAAGCCATTCAAGGACCATTTGCGCATGGAAGTCAATGACTACATTGAAAATAGAATGGAAAGAAATCAGCATGGAAACTTTGTGAAGCCCTGTCTGCAAGAAGTCGTGACTTGGGTGAAGAAGTCATGGGATAAAATTACTGACAGCTGTGTCGTCAAGGCACTATGAGCAGGTTACCTGGACAAGACATGTTCATTTAAAGAGAGCTATATTGCTGGACATGACAGATTGGGTCCACTTCTTCTGAAGGAAATAGAGGCGCAAGACATCCAGGACGGAATTCAGGGTATGGACACTTATGACGATGTTGTTGAAGAAGATGACATGATCATTATTGAATAAAGGTACTTTTTTTTGTTCACATTTACCTGTTTATTAAAATTGCTGTCAGTGTTCATTAAAATAAGCCCTCCCCTGAAAATAAGCCCTCTGGTGTTTTTCTGTCCAAAAAAATAAATAAATAAATAAGACAGCGTCTTATTATTGGGGAAACATGGTAGATAAGAGAAAGTAAATTATTTCCATAAATTGTGTTTAAGACAATACCATATGATCTGAATGAATGGATGGATGTAGTATTTATTAAAATGCTTATTATATACAAAATTCTGGAGATATAAATAGAAAAGTAAAACCATTTCTTTTATCAGTGGCTCACATTATCACATTTCTGAAGGTATTACATATACTAAAGCAACTTAGCAATTGGATTATGTTTACAAAAGTAATGCGACAAACATGTTATTTTTTATTAACACAGTTTGTAAATGAAACCTTCCCTGACAAACAAGCACATCTAGACTCCCTGCTAATGCTCTTAGGGGCTTCAGGTTGTATATTGCATTTTATTTGTGAAGTATTAATAAAAAGTAGTTTTAAAAAAGTCCAAATTATCACTCTTATTTTATGATGATGATGGTTTACAACTTAACATATGGAAATACTTAATTTTTAATCTTTTTAAATGATTTTTTAAAAATCTTTATAAAATAATTTGCTTAAGGTTTTTCCCCTATAATATTCTTTATGATCTTAACCAGACAGTATGACTAATCTAGATATCATCTCACTAATGTTTACAACGGAACTCTGTGTATTAGCTATGACAAATGTACTAATTACAAAAGTCAGCAAAATTTCTACCTTTTTTTTAACCTAAAGACAGAAGCTAAAAATTTATTAGTGAAATTCTTAGGTCTCTGAAGTGGTGAGGAGTAATCACAATTTCTTTTTGAGAAGAAAACATAAATAGCAATGTTTTAACAAACTCTTATTGCTCTTTAAAGAAAGGAAATAGACATTAGGTCTCAGCAGTATGTTTTTAGGCAAAAACACTCTGGTTTATGTCCACAGCAGGGGGAATTTTAATTACTTCCCCTGAAAACAGTGAAAAAGTACTTACTTGTAAATGGCTGCTGGCACTAAAGTTTTATACTATGGCATAGTATTCAAATATCTGGGTGATTAAAGCAAGCTCTTTTTGAATCAATTCTTCTTTTGCTGGTGATTTATCAGTGTTATACAAAGTTCAATAATAAACAAAATACTTAAATTTCCTTAAGTTAAATTTTCTACATTTGTGCAAGTATAGTGGAAATAATGTTGATGACTAGTCATTATTGGCATAGCTCAAGTAGATTCCTCATTAACTTTCTCGTTAACTTTTTTTCTTTCACGATAACATTGCTAGTAAAAGAAAATTATTTTTTGTTGTTGTTGTTGTTTGGATCTACCCATATGGAAAATCCTTCCTTTTAGACATATTTGCAATTTATAATCCTAGAGTGGGGGAACTGAGGTCAAATGGCTTATTCAAAGTTACCGATTTAATATATATTAGAATTTGATTTCAGATCTCCCTGATTCCCTGACAATATGTCTCTCTGGATACTAAACTGCACTCTTATCTCAGCAAACCTAGATTGACTAGTGCATGAGTTAAAGGGACACAGTATCATAATACTGTATATTATTTCCTATGAAATCACACACAGACATGGGTCTAAATCATAAATTAGAAATAACATTTGAATTCAAATTCATTATACTATATGTTATCAGTGAACTAATAACTAAGGTAAATATTTCTTTGAATGGCTCATATCTCCTTCCCCCAAAAGACTATTCAAAGTTGAAATGGTTTCAGGAGTTCTCCTTGTAAGTCTTTTAAATACAAAAATTGGTTCATATATTATTTTGTCTTCAGTAACTAGCATAGTATATGATATCATGTAGGTGATGAATAATTGCATAATAGTAGGTGCTTAATAACTCTTTTTTGTACAGGTGCTTAATAAATGTTTGTTGGTGGATGCAATGAAATTCTTTTATATCTGATCTTTGTTAGTACTTTAGAAACTACTGCTGCAGCATGATTTATGTATAATTGAAATGATGGTTTTAGGAAAACTTTTAATCTCTGTGAAAATATCCAATTTTTGGTGAGTCCATGGTGCCTCAACACTTCCTTTTCTGGATATTGACCATTTTGATGACCCATTCTAGAGTTTTCCTGGGAATTAAGGTTAAGCTCTCTAGCCTCTAGTTTCTATATTCTGTTCTTTAATCATTTTTGCCAATTAAACCATTTCAGTACAGTATCTCTCTAGTTCTCTGCAATCATTTCTATTTCAATAGTTCAACTATCACACTTACTGGTTCTTTTGCTACTTGAGAATTTAGTTATATGAATTCTGTACTGTGACAGAGCCAGATTATTATAGAAATTTGGTTATTCTCTCTTATTCTTAAGTTATTGTCAGGCGAAGATGAGAAGATTACAATTCATTATGCTTCAAGAGAATCCATTAATCCTCATTGTCAATAGCAAATTTCCTGGTTAATCTGTTAGTATAAGATTACATTCTAAGGACCACTCACATATTGATTACCAAGGACCCACAATTAGACTCATTGCTCAATATGTAGTATATGAATAAAGAATTCCTGTTCTGTCCTGAGTTAAAGAGCAAGGACTCAGCTAAGAGAGGCCATATAAAACTGAACAAAAGAAAAAGAGACAAATCAACCACAGTTTAAGAGAGTTCTCTCGGAGTTTGAGTTGTAAAACTCCAAATTGGAGAAAGTATGGTTGTAGAGAAACAGATTTGAATCCTTAGAGCGTCTAGCCAATCTCTAGTGAATTACAGGGAAGCCTAGTAACAAAACAAGCTAAACTATAACCTGAATTGGTAAGGAAAAGCTAGGAATGGGGAGTCAGAATAGACAAGGCACTACTCAATCTATATATATTTTCCTATGTAACCTTATAACATATAATTTAGATCAATAATGGAATAATGGAAGTATGGAATATATTTTTGGAATCCATATTTTTCTAAGATTATGCATTTTCTAAACTACTTTGTGAATATTTTAGTAAATATTATCATTAGATTTACTTTACAAGTATTTCCCTGTAATTATATTTTCAAACATTCAAAAAATTAGTCTATTAATTTATATTAAAGGGTAGGCATACTAATAAAAAGGTATCATTTAAAAGTAATGTTAGAGAGAGGTAGCTGGAATTTGGTTTCAGATACAACATTCACATACTAATGATAATTAGTACTGCTGATTATCAGCAGTATTTTAATCCCAAACTTCTTTATACGTACTTTACTGACTATTGAGTTCTCAGTGATTTGTTAAAAATTAGCAGAGTTTTATTGATTTGGTGGGTGTTATTTGAACATATTGTTGATAACAGTTTATTAATAAGAGAATTATATGCTGTTGACTATTGATAGAACAAAAGATAATTCAGACATGTGTTAACATGTTTAAATTTGTCATGCTTGTTAGCCAGTTTGTTATACTTAAATTATTTAGGGTGAGCTAGTTATTTTGTTTAGGAGATGAAATTTATATGTAGAATTTTTTTTTATTCTCTATTCATGTACATGCTAAATTTGTGTGTACAAGGAAAAAATTTCTAAACATTTTGAAATCTGAATTTTATGACTATTCACCAAATATTTAGATTTTCTCTTTTTCTTCTGAATTGTTCCTTTTTAATATAGGATTATCTGTGTTGGTGGTGATGGATCTGCAAATGAAGTGGCTCAAGGTTTACTTCTTAGAGCCCAGATGGATGCTGGGATAGACACAAATTATATCCTGACACCTGTCAGAACTTCACTTCCTCTTGGGATAATACCAGCAGGTAAGAATATTGACAGCAGACTCACTGAATTATGCAATTTTGTGAAATTAGTCTGTTGTGATATACAATTTAGACAGCCCAGGTTATCTCTTAAATGAATAAGCAGGAGTTGAGATTGATTGAATATTGACTTCTATCTTAAAAACCTCATGTAATTGTATATTCCTTAATTTTTTACACTTGCACATACACATACATATGCAGGGGTAATTTTCTAAAAGTCTTAAAAATATCAAAATTTTAATTCATCACTGGATAGAAAAATATATTATATTCAACCAACATATATTTTATTATCTCTCAGTCCCTTACTGTTGGTTCATAGGTATTTGAGACTTTTAAATGCAATCCATTCAAAGATGCCTTAAGACTATTTGAGATAAAATCTTCCTAAGACTCTTTAAAATTGTAAGAACCAATAAGTTACATTGTGAAACCTACAAAAACAATGTTGTTGTTTTTTAAATTTTATATTCCCATGTACCAATCTCCTATAAATTTCCAATCTAAAATGTTGCTTTTTATCTCCGATAATTTTTTTTAATCTCCAATAAATTATACCACAAGAGGCAACCTCTGCTACAAAGAAGCAAATGCATGTTAGACCAGCAATTTGACCTTGACAGGTCATTTTAGTTGCTATGAATGTGATGATGATGTTATGAGATGGAACCTTTCCAACATTTCACTCCATGGAAATTGAACGTGCTTGGGTCACTGTTTCTGTTCATTAGTATTTGTACTCCTGAGATAATTTGTTAACAGTTTTATATCAAAAGCAAGGAATATGGGCGCACCCAAAGGGATGCATTTTTACCAAGTGGGCAGCAGTCTCAAGTAATAAGTTAAATGAGAATGTTTCTTTTCTTTTTTTTAATAGCTCAATTTTTAAAAAAGGAAACTACCATATGATAATTGAGCATTGTAGATGTTACAGTTTTAAAACAAATCTTTTAAACCCACCCTACATGCTTTGGTACTGAATTTTCATTAGAATAACTGGATAGAGAGCATTCAACTGTCAGCATTTTTCACCTGAGCACCAGCTATCTGAGTAACCCGTTCTAACTAACTGGTTATACCTAATGGGAATAGGAAATGATTTACTAGGCACATTTGTTTGAGGTCTAAAGTCCTACTTCTTACTTTGATAGGCAAAGAATACGAATAACAAGTGCTAAGCAGGAAGTTTGCAAGCTTCAGAACATGAGGAGACAGCCTGCCTTTGAAGTCATTTGCCTCCTGGAGAGAGACACCCAGAGGGAGGGTGTTTAGTAAATTACTCTACTGAGCCAGCAGACTAAGCTGCTGAATTATGGTCAAAATCAAATGGATCAGATGTGGAGAAGCCTGTATTTGTAATCTTGGCCATTAGCAATGGTGTTTGTTGCTATGGGAACTGGTACTAAGGAACTATACTGAGAGATTCAGGTTGAGGAGAAAAACTAGAAGGACATAAATATAAAAAAAAAAATCTAGTTATAAAACAAGGCTTGATCCCAGACTGATGGCTACAAAACAACATAGTCCTAAGGAGTTCATCTAAATAAATTCATGCTTTCCAATTAATTTGGGGAGAATAAAATATTGCCAAGGGACTGTTAATTTCTATGATATTTCAGGCAAAGAACCAAAGTGTAGGTACAGTTTTCATGAGAATTTTAGATATGCTTGAGTAGGAAGTCATTACATCACATTTATCTGTTTGGATGTGGGAGACATTAACAGTCTTATGAATATTCATGTTGTCTGGTTAATTAAGTTAATTGTTCTGCAGAAGTGCTTGCACTTCCAAGGACAATTTTTTTTATCACAATTTCTGCGTGGTACCTTCATCAGTCATTCTCTACATGAGCTGATACTTTTGTCCTTACTCTTCTGCTTTGGCACATTTTAGGGGTGAGGGAGAAGAAAGAGGGAAAGAGAATAATGTTGGCAGGAAAACAACTTTTCATTCCAATTAAAATGTTCAGTTTGAAGTAGAACATTTATAGCTTTTTCTGAGAATGTGTTACATTGTTATCCATTTTGGGCAGTGGTGCTTTTCAATGAATAGACCTCTTTACAAAAGTAGTGTTTGAGGAATTGAGAAGTTAAATTTGATCTATAGAATTCATTTGAGCATTTCATATGTCAACATCTTGAAAGGTCACCATGGCTTATAAAATGGTTAGTTATGGTTTTGTTATATCTGTCAAAAAGAGTGAAGCACAGATTGTTATGATACATATTTCACACAAAATATTCCATTAATTACAATTTTCTTTTACATAAGTTAAGGAGGGAAATACACATATTGATAGATGTTCATAGTTTTATTACTTATTGCTATATATTAAGTTCTTGGTCCCTATTTTAATATCATTAAATGTATCTTTGTGGAATTCTCTTCAAGGATTTAAGACTATAAGGATTATTTAAGATTTATGAGACTGTAAGTGGACAGGTTCACTAGAACAAAAAGAAATTAAATGAAGTAATTTTTGGCCTCTATATCATGATTTTCCTTACCACCAAGAGTGCTGGCTACAGAATTGAGGAATAGTTTACAAAGATATTCCCTAATAGGTGACTGAGAATTTATGCTTTGTCATAATTCACAAGAGCACTCCTTTATAACACAGAAGGAATAAACAGTCTTTGTTGCCTTGGTCATGGTGTGTTTCATTCTCCATTGTTCATCACAGCATTACATTATTGCTTTTTAATAGTCTTTCTACAGGAATGTTTTTATAGTCAACTTGTAATTATCTATAGTAATAGAAAAAGGAGACAGCATGGATAATTGAAATTCATAGGTAATAAAAAAAATTCATTTTAGTTAATAATTGTATTCTCTTCTCCACCAAAACTTTTACCATATCTGCTAACAGAATGCATGATGGATTATTTCATCTCTTCTTTATTTCTTCCATCTATTCTCAAGTGGGGGCGTGCTAATAAGAAAGAGAATGGTCAAAAGACAGGTACCAGAAGGCCAAAAGATAATTCAAGAGGCTTGGTTAATCCACTCCTGGATAATTAGTTTCTCAGTAATCAAGAGTTGTCTGCTTTCACAGCTATACCATTACAAAACACTCACAAATCAATCTCTTCTTCATTAGGCCAGTTTTATGTTTTCATTTGGACTGGATATTATTTGAGAACTAAATAAAGACTGTGGCTTCTTTGGACTTAGTATAGTTCCTTACTTTTAATAGTTACTTATTACATTTCTGTTGATATAAATGACTCAGTAATATCCTCATATAAGTTATTTTGTTGAGGATAATAATCATTTTTGATAGTCTCTGGGCTCTAATACTTGGTAATTGTATGATTCTGTTCAGAATGTCAATAGCTTAAAATAAATTAAGATCCAAATCTTAATTTGAGATTCCATATCAGTTCAATATATTTAAGCCCATATTACTAATAGTACTAATGTTAAAGCACATCATTATTATGGTCAGTATATGACATGACAGTGACAGGTCACTTGACTGAGATTGAATGAAGTAGTTTTTAAATTCCCAGAATTTCCTTGTTTTAATATTGTAAAGTAGAAAAACTGATATGTCCTATATTGGAGAAACTTGTCATGAAAAGGGAAAGTATAACTGATGATTTCAAAGCAATTTTAAGACATTCTAGTTAATATGTTATATAATACATATCAGTATAAATATTTTATATCTTTTATATTAAACCTCTCTATGTGCACAAATTCCATCTCATCTGCTCCAAAAGATTGATCTATCACTCCCGATTTTTCACAGTCTCTCCACTGATTCCTTTTCTGCAACCTATAAACATGCCCATGTCTCTGTCCCCCATCTATATCAAAAATAGGCTAAGGCCTATTGGTTTCACTATGACACTATCTTTTTTTTTTTTTAAATTTTTATTTAATAATTACTTTATATTGACACTCGTTTCTGTTCCAATTTTTTTTTCCCTCCCTCCCTCCACCCCCTCCCCTAGATGGCAAGCAGTCCTTTATATGTTGGATATGTTGCAGTATATCCTAGATACAATATATGTTTGCAGAACCGAACAGTTCTCTTGTTGCATAGGGAGAATTGGATTCAGAAGGTATAAATAACCCGGGAAGAAAAACAAAAATGCAGATAGTTCACATTCGTTTCCCAGTGTTCTTTCTTTGGGTGTAGCTGCTTTTGTCCGTCATTTATCAATTGAAACTCAGGTCTCTTTGTCAAAGAAATCCACTTCCATCAAAATATGTCCTCATACAATATCGTTGTCGAAGTGTATAATGATCTCCTGCTTCTGCTCATTTCACTTAACATCAGTTCATGTAAGTCTCGCCAGTCCTCTCTGTATTCATCCTGCTGGTCATTTCTTACAGAACAATAATATTCCATAACATTCATATACCACAATTTACCCAGCCATTCTCCAATTGATGGGCATCCACTCATTTTCCAGTTTCTAGCCACTACAAACAGGGCTGCTACAAACATTTTGGCACATACAGGTCCCTTTCCCTTCTTTAGTATTTCTTTGGGATATAAGCCCAATAGAAACACTGCTGGATCAAAGGATATGCACAATTTGATAATTTTTTGGGCATAATTCCGGATTGCTCTCCAGAATGGTTGGATTCGTTCACAACTCCACCAACAATGCATTAGTGTCCCAGTTTTCCCGCATCCCCTCCAACATTCATCATTATTTTTTCCTGTCATCTTAGCCAATCTGACAGGTGTGTAGTGGTATCTCAGAGTTGTCTTAATTTGCATTTCTCTGATCAATAATGATTTGGAACACTCTTTCATATGAGTGGTAATAGTTTCAATTTCATCCTCTGAAAATTGTCTGTTCATATCCTTTGACCATTTATCAATTGGAGAATGGCTTGATTTCTTATAAATTTGAGTCAGTTCTCTATATATTTTGGAAATGAGGCCTTTATCAGAACCTTTAACTGTGAAAATGTTTTCCCAGTTTGTTGCTTCCCTTCTAATCTTGTTTGCATTAGTTTTATTTGTACAAAGGCTTTTTAATTTGATGTAATCGAAATTTTCTATTTTGTGATCAGTAATGGTCTCTAGTTCATCTTTGGTCACAAATTTCTTTCTCCTCCACAAGTCTGAGAGATAAACTATTCTATGTTCCTCTAATTTATTTATAATCTCGTTCTTTATGCCTAGGTCATAGACCCATTTTGATCTTATCTTGGTATATGGTGTTAAGTGTGGGTCCATGCCTAATTTCTGCCATACTAATTTCCAATTATCCCAGCAGTTTTTATCAAATAATGAATTCTTTTCCCAGAAGTTAGGGGCTTTGGGTTTGTCAAACACTAGATTGCTATAATTGACTATTCTGTCTTGTGAACCTAGCCTTTTCCACTGATCCACTAATCTATTTCTTAGCCAATACCAAATGGTTTTGGTGACTGCTGCTTTATAATATAATTTTAGATCAGGTACAGCTAGGCCACCTTCATTTGATTTTTTTTTTTCATTAATTCCCTTGAGATTCTTGACTTTTTATTGTTCCATATGAATTTTGTTGTTATTTTTTCTAGATCAATAAAATATTTTCTTGGAAGTCTGATTGGTATAGCACTAAATAAATAGATTAGTTTAGGGAGTATTGTCATCTTTATTATGTTCGCTCGGCCGATCCAAGAGCACTTAATATTTTTCCAATTATTTAAGTTTGACTTTATTTGTGTGGAGACTTTTTTATAATTTTGCTCATATAATTCCTGACTTTCCTTTGGTAGATAGATTCCCAAATATTTTATGGTATCAACAGTTATTCTGAATGGAATTTCTCTTTGTATCTCTTGCTGTTGGGTTTTGTTGGTGATGTATAAAAATGCTGAGGATTTATGGGGATTTATTTTGTAGCCAGCTACTTTGCTAAAATTATGAATTATTTCCAATAGCTTTTTAGTAGAATCTCTGGGGTTCTCTAGGTATACCATCATATCATCTGCAAAGAGTGATAGTTTGGTTTCCTCATTGCCTACTCTAATTCCTTTAATTTCTTTCTCGACTCTTATTGCCGAGGCTAGTGTTTCTAATACGATATTAAATAATAATGGTGATAGTGGGCAACCTTGCTTCACTCCAGATCTTACTGGGAAAGGTTCCAGTTTTTCCCCATTGCATATGATGCTTACTGATGGTTTTAAATATATGCTCCTGACTATTTTAAGGAAAAGTCCATTTATTCCTATGCTCTCAAGTGTTTTTATTAGGAATGGATGTTGGATTTTATCAAATGCTTTTTCTGCATCTATTGAGATGATCATATGGTTTTTGTTTGTTTGGTTATTGATATAGTCAATTATGCTAATAGTTTTCCTAATATTGAACCAGCCCTGCATTCCTGGTATAAATCCTACTTGGTCATAGTGTATTATCCTGGTGATGATTTTCTGTAATCTTTTTGCTAATATTTTATTTAAGATTTCAGCATCAATATTCATTAGGGAGATTGGTCTATAATTTTCTTTCTCTGTTTTCAGCCTACCTGGTTTAGGTATCAGTACCATGTCTGTGTCATAAAAGGAGTTTGGTAGGACTCCTTCAATCCCTATTTTTTCAAATAGTTTATATAACATTGGAATTAATTGTTCTTTAAATGTTTGGTAGAATTCACATGTAAATCCATCTGGTCCTGGGGATTTTTTCTTAGGGAGTTGATTGATAGTTTGTTCTATTTCTTTTTCTGAGATGGGACTGTTTAGGATATTTACTTCTTCCTCTGTTAGTTTGGGCAAGCTATATTTTTGGAGGTATTTTTCTATTTCATTTAAGTTGTCGAATTTATTGGCATAAAGTTGGGCAAAGTAACTCCTAATTATTGCTCTAATTTCCTCTTCGTTAGTGGCGAGTTCTCCCTTTTCATTTTTAAGACTAACAATTTGATTTTCCTCTTTCCTTTTTTTAATCAGATTTACTAAGGGTTTGTCTATTTTGTTGGTTTTTTCATAGAACCAACTCTTAGTTTTATTAATCAATTCAATAGTTTTTTTACTTTCAATTTTATTGATCTCACCTTTTATTTTTAGAATTTCAAGTTTAGTGTTTGACTGGGGGTTTTTAATTTGTTCCTTTTCTAGCATTTTTAATTGCAAACCCAATTCATTGATCTTCTCTTTCTCTATTTTATACAAATAGGCCTCTAGAGATATGAAATTTCCCCTTATTACCGCTTTGGCTGCATCCCATACATTTTGGTATGATGTCTCATTATTATCGTTTTCTTGGGTGAAGTTATTAATTATGTCTATGATTTGCTGTTTCACCCAATCATTCTTTAGTATGAGATTATTTAGTTTCCAATTATTTTTTGGTCTACTTCCCCTGGTTTTTTGTTGAATGTAATTTTCATTGCATCGTGGTCTGAAAAGGATGCATTTACTATTTCTGCTTTACTGCATTTGAGTTTGAGGTTTTTATGTCCTAATATATGGTCAATTTTTGTATAGGTTCCATGAACTGCTGAAAAGAAAGTGTATTCCTTTCTGTCTCCATTACATTTTCTCCAGAGATCTATCATATCTAACTTTTCTAGTATTCTATTTACCTCTTTGACTTCTTTCTTATTTATTTTGTGATTTGATTTATCTAATTCTGAGAGTGCAAGGTTGAGATCTCCCACTATTATAGTTTTACTGTCTATTTCTTCTTGCAGCTCTCTTAGTTTCTCTTTTAAGAATTTAGATGCTACCCCACTTGGTGCATATATGTTTAATATAGATAGTGCTTCATTATCCATGCTACCCTTTAGCAAGATATAGTGTCCTTCCTTATCTCTTTTAATTAGGTCAATTTTTGCTTTAGCTTGATCTGAGATCAGGATGACTACCCCTGCTTTTTTGACTTCACCTGAAGCATAGTAGATTTTGCTCCAACCTTTTACCTTTAACCTGCATGTATCTCCCCGCTTCAGGTGTGTTTCCTGTAAACAACATATTGTAGGATTCTGGCTTTTAATCCATTCTGCTAACTGCTTCCTCTTTATGGGGAGTTTACCCCATTCACATTTATGGTTAGAATGACCAATTCTGTATTACTTGCCATCTTGTTAACCCCGGTTTATGCTTTTCTCCCTTCTTTCCCCTTTCCCCCCTTCCCAGTATTAAGCTTGTGAGCACCACTTGCTTCTCACAGCTCTCCCTTTTTAGTATCCCTCCCCCCACCTTAGAGTTCCTCCCCCTATCTTACCCCTTTCCCTCCCAGTTCCCGTATTCCCTTCCGCTTAGCTTATTCCTTCCCTTTTCACTTTTCCCTTCTCACTTTTCAATGAGGTGGGAGAAGTTTTACCATAGATTGAATATGTCTTAAGATTTTTCACTTAAAGCCAATTCTGAAGGCAGTAAGATACCCACTATATTCATCCCCCTCCATTCTTTCTCTCAGATATAATAGGTTTCCTATGCCTCTTCATGAGATGTACTACCCCCACTTTACCCTTTTTCTGATACAATGTCCTTTCCACATCAATTTCTAGAACAAGGTATACATGTATTCTTTATACATCTATATAGTCAAAATATAGTTCCCAAGATTAATCTTTACCTTTTTAGAGTTCTCTTGAGTTCTATATTTGTAGATCAAACTTTTTGTTAAGTTCTGGTTTTTTCATCAGAAATAGATGAAATTCGCTTACTTCGTTGAATGTCCATCTTCTTCCCTGGAAAAAGATGCTCATTCTCGCTGGGTAAGTTATTTTTGGTTGAATACCAAGTTCCTTAGCCTTTCGGAATATCATATTCCAGGCCCTTCGATCTTTTAATGTGGATGCTGCCAGATCCTGGGTGATCCTTATTGTGGCTCTTTGATACTTGAATTGGGTTTTTCTAGCCGCTTGCAATATTTTTTCCTTTGTCTGAGGGTTCTGGCATTTGGCCACTATATTCCTTGGTGTTTTGATTTTAGGATCCCTTTCAGTGGGTGATCGATGAATCCTTTCAACGTTTATTTTTTCCTCTGTTCCTATGACTTCTGGGCAGTTCTCTTTGATAATTTCCTGGAAAATAGTGTCCAGGCTCTTTTTTTCATCATGTTTTTCTGGGAGTCCAATGATTCTCAGATTGTCTCTCCTGGATCTGTTTTCCAGGTCTGTTGTCTTCCCCAGAAGGTATTTCACATTTTTCTCCATTGTTTGATTTTTTTGGATTTGCTTGACTGATTCTTCTTGTCTCCTTGAGTCATTCAATTCCACTTGTTCAAGTCTGATTTTCAGTGAAGTGTTCTCTTCACTCACTTTTTTAAAATCTTTTTCTAATTGTCCAATTGAGTTCTTTTGTTCTGTGGAATTTTTTTCCATTTCGCCAATTTTGTTTTTTAGAGAGCTGTTTTCTGTTTCCAGTTCACTAATCCTATTTTTCAAGGATTTTACTTCTTTATCCACTCTCTCTTTAACTTTCTCCAGGCTCTTTTGCCAAGCCTCCCTCTCCTTTTCCCAAGCTTCCCTCTCCTTTTGCCAAGCCTCACTCTGCTTTTCCCATTTTTCTTCTAGCTCCCTTGTGAGAGCCTTTTTAATCACTTCTATGAGGTTCATCTGTGCTGAGGAACAGATGCTCTCCTCCTTTGGGGATTCACCTGGGGGCTGCCTGTTTTTAGTCTCCTCAGGATTTAGAGTCTGCTCTCTATCTGTGTAGAAGCTGTCAGGGGTTAAAGTCCTCTTCAGCTTCTTGCTCATTCTGTCTATTAATCAGAGACAAACTACCAAAGAAAAACAGAAAAAACTGGAGTCTTTCTTTGGGGGAGGGGTTGGGTATGTTATCGAGCTTCCTCTACAGACTGCAGGGGGCAGCAGTGAGGCACTAGCAGGACTGTGCTGCGCCTGCGCTCTGAGATCCCAGAGCGTGCTGAGTCACTGGGGGGGGGGGGGGGGAGGGAAGGGCGGCCAGGTCCCAGGAGACTCCAGCTGTTTGGGGTTGTATTCTTCACCCCGGTGTTTTTAGCTTCTCTGCTGGGCTGCTGACTTGCTGCTGGAGTAAAGTATCCAAACCTGTAGCGAAGCTCTCCCCACAGAGACGGCTGCGATCACCCCCACCCCCTCTCCCGTCTGCTCCCGTGCTCTCACTGCCGCTGCCCGCCGCCTGTGCCCGATCTAAAACCGTCCCAGCCCTCCAGTATAGACAGACCTTTCTTGGTGGATCTCAAGGATGGCTTCTCTTGGTAACTATATGTGGGTTTTTTTCAGTCAAGCATTGATTCAGAGGCTTGTAATGAAGTGGATAGTGAGAGAAAGCGTGGAGCTTATGCAGCTGTGAGCCTCCTCTCCGCCATCTTAACCGGAAGTCCCCACTATGACACTATCTATCAAACACACTCCCTTGTCTCTTCTGATACTGTAAACATTTTGGTGCAAGGCTTCATCATCTTATGCCTGTACTAGCAATAGCCTATAGCTTCAGATCTTTGTAGTTCACATTTCTTTCAACCACCAAACTATTTTTTCCTAAAGATATAAAGTATAAAAACATTTCAGGACTAATCTAATGTAATATATGTTTTAGTATTTGTGATAGAAAATCCTAGAGGAGGAGAGATGGAACAATTCAGGAATACCAGGGACAAGCATTAAAAACACACATCTATGTGTAATATAATTACATTATATTAATGTGTAATAGTAATTGCAGTAGAGTATTTCAGTGCCATTTCATCCAGTTAAAAGCAACAAAAAAAAATCTATAAGAGAATCCAGAAAATAAAAGTATCTTCCAAATTCTAGCTTTCCTTAATTAAAAATTAAAATGCAAGTCAAAAGATTAAGGTAATGAGAGAATTCAAAGAAATTCAAAGAACAAAATACACAATTCAAAATCTTTCAGAAGCTTCACTACCAAGATTTAAGATGCAAGGAATTTTGAGGAGAGATGAACCCCTGAGTTTGGAGGATTCTGGTCATTAATATGGCTGCAAAATCCCACAAAAATTAGTTGAATAAAATAACAATTACTTAGTGTATCATAAATGCAATGAATGTGAGGAAAAGTACATTAGGTAAAATTCCTGAAATTTTAGTTTCTCTATAAAACTGGCAGAAAGGTAGTGGATAGTGCCAGATAAAATCCGTAATTGTTGTCTCAAAGATTCCAGTGCATGAATTACTAGCAAAACATTTTGCCTCCTTTCTCTCAGATACAAATTTGATCAGAAAGCATTTGTGGATAGAAGATAGTGTTAGATTGAGTCATGTGGCCATCTTCATAGATGACTGAAGAATAATAAAAGGTACAGATCATGGAAATTGAGGAGACTGATGATGAATTTGGAAGCTAACATGTATCAACCCATATATGAAAAACTTAGGGGAACATTAGATTACATCAACCAGGAATTGGATAGGAAAATGAATATAATTAGATAAATAAATGAGGAAAATAGATAGATGAATGAGAATATGGAAAGTTAACAGATTGCTAAGTGATGGTGGCAGAGGGAGGGCATGGAAATAGTAGTGAGGATCAAGTGGTATACCTACTTTCTTCCAAGTATGTCCAAGAACATGAGAGAAAGTATATCTGATACTGAACAGGGTGGCAGGGTGGCCAGGGATGGTGTACACACACACACACACACACACACACATATATATATATATATGTACTTAGACAAGATTTTGATCAGTGCAAGTAGGGGAAAAGAGTATGAGAGAAAAAATATATCTAGTACAATGGGAAGTTTGTTAATGGCAGAAGTAAAAATTCCAAGACAAGTAAAACAGGAGGGCAGAGCAAGAAAAATAAGCTAGAGGAGTAAGCCCAAGACAATGGAGTCAAAAGAGCCAGAAGTAAAGGCAAGGAAAGATAAATTTGGGATGTTCTGTTGAATTCTGGTTGATTTTTATCAGCCTTCCCAGGAAGCACTGGTAGCTCTCTCTTTCTTGATATGGTAGTGAATGGCTGGAAATGATGGGTTTTTGTTGGTTTGTTTGTTTGTTTTCTGAAGAGTCTGCAGCTAAACCAAGTCTGTACCCTTGAGACTTGGTGTTTGGTTCCTCTTTTAATAATTTTCAAAGTTAGGCATCATTGATTTTCCCACCCTTTCCAATAAGCAGGATTATTCATAAACCCTATTTCTCCCGTAATTGAGTGCTTTGGAATTGTTGATTCTCACTACTACCTTTAACTGAGGTTCTAGTCTTAGGCTGTTTAATAAAGCCTTTACAAACCCATGGTGGAAAAAAGGCTTAATGTTTCTACCTTCTGTGGTGAAATTGAATATGTTTACTTAATGATTTATTGAAGGAACAAAATCAAATAATCAAATATAACTGTAGCTGAATAGAGATACAAATACCATAATCTAAGAGATGGGAAAAGGTTAGTTGTTAAGGATTTTTTTCCCTAGAGATACATAATGTATTTCTAATGGAGGGTCTAGTGACTTGTTTTGGTTTTCAGAATAATTTCACCTGTCTGGGATGAATTAGATGATTTGTTTAAATTTCTGATGTTCCTTTCTACTCTCTCTGATTTTAGTATCAGCAGTGTTACAAGAGCCTTTATATAAGCTCATAGGAGAGTTTGTCAAGTGGCCATCTCTAGATGAAAATGGCCCTCTGCTGAGCTTCTTTGAAATTGAGTGTGTGTGTGTGTGTGTGTGTGTGGTGTGTGTGTGTGTGTGTTTAGGGGTATTGGGCAAGGGAGTAAAAAGAATACTTATTTTTCCCCAAAATGTTACTTAAGTACTAAGATGTGATTTTGATATTTAAATTTTTCCCTTAAATTCTTTCTTTTATTATCAACTCTTGCTCAATTTGACAGGTTCTACCAATGTACTGGCACATTCAATTTATGGAGTCACCCACATAGAGACTGCTACATTACATATTATAATGGGTAAGAATTACTTCATGCCTTAGAAGGATATTTTACTTTATGTAACAAATAATAGCGCTTCAGTTTTTGTTGTTCAGTCCTTTCAGTTTTGCCTGAGTCAAATTTGTTGTTTTTTTTTTTTTTTTTTTGGCAAAGATACTATATTGGTTTGCCATTTCCTTCTCCAACTCATTTTACAAATGAGGAAACTGAGGCATGATCAAATTTGCTCAAGATCACACAGGTAGTAAGGGTTTAACACCAGATTTGAATTCAGAAATATGAGTATTCCTGACTTCAGGCTTCCCCTCTATTTACTGTACCACCTAGATGCCCAGTACTTCAGCTATGAGAGCAAACTTTGTGAGACTTTAATATCATGTCTAAGAGGCATAATCTAAGAAGATTTTTTAAATGTTAAAAAGTCAAGTAACATAAATTGCTAAACATCAAAATTAGGACTATGATTTCAAGTTTTTGCTTCAGAAAAAATATATAAAGGGCTTAATGTTTGCTAAAAGCGAAGAAAAGAATGGGATTGTTTTTAACTATTATTTAGGATTATGGGAATATATTTGTATACTTTTTTACATATATGTGTGTGTGTGTGTGTGTGTGTGTGTGTGTGTGTGTGTGTGTGTGTGTAAATGCATTAGGGTGCAAGCTGAATTTATTTTTGAAGTAAAAAAGATCATCTCAGAAAAGTAGGGTTAACATTTAAATTTTATCATAACACTGAAAGTGTGATATAATTCAGATAAGTGAAAAACAAATATACCATGAAATAAAATCATTCTAGATTTCTGTAACTTTGCCACTCTTATCATGATTAACATTGAACCCACAGTATTAGTAGCTATATATTTTATCTTAGTGGCTGCCTTCTTTGTACCATGATGGAGAACCAAATGTAGATTTAATTAATTAGAGATATAAATGGAAAAGAAAAGACCATTCATTATGATACAATAGAGCTCAAGATAGCTTTTATTTTTAATTAATTAAACATAGTGCTTCAGATTTATTTTTTACTATCTTATTTCTTTGTAATGATATTTCAGGACATATGCGAACAGTAGATGTCTGCACATTCAATAGTACAGGCAAGTTTCTTCGCTTTGGATTCTCGGCTATGTTTGGCTTTGGTGGAAGGACATTGGCTTTGGCAGAAAAACATCGTTGGATGCCACCTAATCAAAGGAAGGACTTTGCTACAATTAAAACACTGGCAAGCCTCAAGTAAGCATTTTCTCTAGGTCTCTAGAATATACTGTTTAGCATAATACAATGTATGAGAAAAAAATTCACATCTCTGTAATACTGCACAACCTAGAAGAAATCTTATTATCTTTTAGACCCGAGAACTGTGAAATATCATTTTTACCTGCAAAAACCTCACAGAACTTCCAGGAAGGCAGTAGGTAAGTAACGGTGTGTGTTAATGTGTGTATATGTTATTGTCCAGACCCGTGATTGGTTTGACGAATTGTAAATAAGCAAATTCTTTCTGCCCTTATAGAATCACACCTTCCTGCAAGATTTAGTTAAAAAGTATTTCCTAGGTTATTTCAAAAGTTAAATGACTTGTTTAAAGTTACACATTCAGGATTTATTTTGAATCTCTATCTTCCTGATTCAGTCTGATTTTATATAGAACATTAAATTATCTGGAATCTAAGTCTTTCTGACACTAAAGTCAGAATCCTAGTTTTTGCATCATGTTTCCCCTCCCTCTGAAGGTTTCGTCCCCAAAGAAAAATGGTAAGACAGGAGTAATATGAAAAATGTGAAGGTATAATTTAAGAGATTTGGCAACTAATCAGATATAGTTGGTGGACAGGGAACCATCAAATATGATTGAGACTTCAAGTCTAAAATGCTAGTAGAATAGGGAAATTGGGAATTGGGGAAAAAAGTAGGTTGGGGAGAAGATACTGGTTTTGGAAATGTTGAATTTTAGGGGTTGATGTGGTAGAGGTGGAGATCTGCAGTTGATAGTTAAAAATATTGTACTGGCTATTATGGGTAAGAAAGGAGCAATATATATTGATTTGAAAATAATTTGTATAAAGAACTAGTAGCAAATAGGTTTATAAAAAAAAGGGAAAAAAGGTAGATGGAGAAGAAAGAAAAATGATAGCCACAGTTAAGAGTATGACAAGACTAATTTACCAAGAAATGGAAGAGCATTCTAACTTTGCCTGGTTATCATCTTCTACATAATAATTTTCTATTCTTGAATGATTCTTGAAATCGCTAAATATATCATCATATATTATAATTTAATTCTTCAAATAAAGTTACTATTCTCAGAAAAAAGATGTAGTATTTAGTTTATTTTAAAGTCTTTTAATTTATATTTAGTATAGCCGTGTGTTTTTCACACAATGCATTTTTCTTTTTAGAAATGAACATAGAACAACAGAATCTGGTAGGTTCTAAAATGGCCTCTGTGAAATTTGAATAAGATATTGCTAACATATTGTTATAGTAAATCAGTGAAGTAATTATTTTTCATGACTTTTAGACTATAACAACCAGTGGCAGAAGATTCAGGGTCATTTCCTGAACATCAACATTATGGCAATCCCTTGCTGTTGTTCAATGATCCCAGAAGGCTTAGTTCCTAATACCAGGTCAGTAAAAGTTTAAAAGAATTCAAGTAATATTTATAAGGTATGATGTCTTCTTCTAAGACAACTGGATTTTTCTTTAAAATACCTGCTATTAATATCTTCTTACCTTATCATAGTATGGGTCATCTCAGCCTCCAATCTCAGAGATAATAATTAAGTTTGATATCTATGAAATGAGACCACTGTTCAATGAGATTATTTCCTTCAAATCTTGATCCCATAAGTGTGGGGAGCTATTGGGAGACAATTTCACTTGTTGATATATATTTATTCATAAAATATAGAAACGAGGTGAATGTAATAACTTTGGTCCAACAATTAATAACTTCAGCAAAGTTGCAGGCTGTAAAATAAGAACACAAAAGTCAACAGTATTTTTGTATAACAACAACAGAATCCAAAAGGCAATAATTGAAATTCAAAATATACAAAAATGCATAAAATATTCTCAGTGTTTATACATATCCATTTATACAATTTTCATTAGAGGAACAAACAATTTAAATAGTAGGAACAATATTCATTGCTTTTAGCAAGGCAAGGTTAATACAAAAATAATGATACTATCAAAAGTAATTTTCATTTTTATACTTCATAATTTAAATAATCAAAAGGATACTTTTCAGAATTTGATAAAATAATAATATTAATCTTCAATAATAAAAGATCTATATAGGAAGGAAATAATGAAAAAAAAAAGGTAAGACTTAAGAGAGAACAGCATCTCCAAACCTCAAATTATATTATAAAGCAACATTCAACTATTTGGTACTGTTTAAAAAATAGAAGTAGAATAATAGAATACAAGATAAGTGAGAATAAGAAATAATAGAACTCAGTAATCCAATGTTTGGTTAACCCTCAAACATAAATTACTTAGGAAAATATTTGCTATTTGATAAGATCTACTGAGAAAACGAGAAACCAAACTCTCAGAAATTAGGATTAGATCAAGTGCTTATGCAAAATTATACAATAAATTTAAAATGGATAGCCTCAATATTAAAGACTATCAAAAATTTGAAGAAATATAATAGAACATATATCCTTCACTGCCATAGGTAGAGGATTTATTCTTAACCAGCAAAGGGGAATGACAACATAAAAAGATTTTTAAAAATCATTAATGAAATTTAAAAGGACTTACACAAACAAAATTATTGAATCTAGGCTAAGAAAGGAAGCAAATGGGACCAAATCTTTGCATTAATTTTCTTGGATAAGGGTTTGGTATCCAAAATATATAGTCAGCTAACAGAAATAAATGACCAAAAATCATTCTATGATAGATAAACAGTTAAAGATAAAAAGTAACAATTCTCAAAAGAAGAATTGCAAATAATTAATGAACATATGAAAGAATATTCCACATAACTAACAATAAGTTATGTGGAATATAACTAACAATAAATAAGAAAAAGTCACATTACAACAACTCTAAGATTTTGCCTCATATTGGCAAATTGGCAAAGAAAAGAAAAAATAAGAATAGTTTACATTGGAGGGTTGTAGAAAGAGAACTATACTAAAGGATTATTGGTAATGATATGAATTAGTACAACCATTCTGGAGAGTAATTTGGAATTATGCAAATAAAATGACTAAAATGTCCATAATTTGACTTGAAATTTCTACAGCTAGACAAGGAGATTATTGATGAAAAGAAAGCCTCCACAAACTCCAAAGAATTTATATAAGCAGTTTTTTGTAGTAGTAAAGTACTAGAAACAAAGTAGGCATTAATAGATTCGGGAAGGCTAAATTGTGATACATCAATTTAATGAAAATTATTGGAACTATAAGAAATGATGATTATGATAAACATACAGATTCATGGAAAGACTCACAAGAACTGGTATAAAGTATGTAAACAGAGCCAAGGAAGCAATATATACCATGCATGACTATGCCAATATAAATAGAAAGAATACCACAAAAAAAAAGTGAATGTTGTAAAATTACAGAGAATAAATATGGCCCCAAAGAAGAGATATGAGAAATTTCTTCCTTTGCAGAGATGGACTAACTACAGACATAGGATATTCCATATTTTGTGAGATTGTTTAAAAGTTATTGATCAGCTTTTCTGTCTCTCTCCTCCCCTTCTTCCTCTTTATCATATCTTTAAAATAAAATATCTTGTCATTCATAGAATGATAGGGTAATTTAGGCAATGTTAAAACAAATATGTATCATATGTATTTAGAAATAACTTGTCAACATAAACTTTAAAAAAATTCTTCTTTTTTAATGTAAACCCTAAAACATTAAAGAGGACATGATATTTTAAAAAATAAATTAAATAAAAGCAGTAGAGTATAGTAAAAAGTACAGTTCTTAGATTCACAAAGTTGGGCTTCCCCACCCCTCCCCCCAGATCAATTAGTGATGCATCCTTGGACAAGCTATATGGTTAGCTGTCAACTGCTTCTTTTGTAAATTGAAGTGGTTAAACTAGATAATATTTAAATTCTCATAATTATAAAATCATATGACTTGTTAAATTTAAGAGCTTTTATTTTCCTGTTGCTGACTTCCAAACTTTTTCCTTAAAATACAATTTTAGTCATTTAAATAAACATAATATTTATGTTTATGTCTCTAGTCAAAAACTCTTTTTACATTATTTTCCCAAGACATTTAATGCTGCTGAATATTAATATGCAAATTTCTGCATATTAATATACATATTTAAGTCACAATAAATACAAACATTTACACTTTTTGAACTTATGATTAGTATTTTTTTACTCAGGATTATGATATTCAAATGACCAAAAAGCTTAAAAATATCAAATGGATGTGGATGTCAACATCCCCCTACCTTTTAATGCCAAATATAGTAATATCTTCTTGATACCTTACATTAAAACTTTAAGGATAATTTTTCCCATTTGAATTCAAAGCTCTTACAGGATTGGGTGATTTTTTTAAGTGAACTATATCAAGCTGCCACTGAGTTAAATATAATCATAACACCAAAATTACCCTTTCATATTCTCCCTTTTTTACTACCACTTAATTCCCTAACCTCTCTACCTGTTTGGGAGGTTCTGAGATTTAAATCATAATGTCTAAGAAATACTCATTTTGATTAGTGGTTTTTCCTTTTATGATTCTTTAATTGTGGATTTCTAGTAACTTTATGTCATGATAGTTGAAAAGAATGAATTGATTTCCTTTCCATGGAGCTTTTTAGTAAAATGGGTTTTTGAAGAATAAGTTAATTTATAAGCAGAATTGATTAAAAGTGCTCCACCGTAGTTTTAAAATCACTATAAAGTATTAAGAAAAAAAATAGTATATTATTAAATTAATTCCTCAAGTCTGCTAATAATTCATATTTATATACAAGGAACTGTGTAAATTCTTTTTTATTCTAGAATTCTAAATTAGATTTCTTAAAAATATAATAAAAATATTTTATTTACAGATTAAATAATGGAAGTATGACTCTTATTATTGCACGAAATACTTCTCGACCAGAATTTGTAAAACATCTGAAAAGATATGCCAGTTTAAAAAACCAGGTATAGTAAATCATTTTTGGTTATCTTGCAAAAAAAAAAAAGCCTACTAATCATGGAGGAATTTTTGCTGCCAATACTCACATAGATGTCCTTCCTTAAGAAGGCTTAGTTTCTTGTCTGAATACATTAGCCTATACTTATCTGAGTTTGGAAATCTCTAATCAGTCTAATAGAGATTAGTCTCCTTAGTACCATCTGCTATAATTCAGTTCTGTGTAATTTCCATCAGACCTCAAAAGAGAGTATGAATGAACCAAACTCAGGAAAAGCAAAGAGTTGTTATACTGAAGTATGGAGTAAATGAGATTAACAGCCTGCCTTTGTATATGGATGCCATCTTTTGGAAAGAAAAGAAAACTTTGGAAGAAAGCATGATGAAATTCAAAATTTTTGTTGTTGATATTATTGCAGCAGATTTTCTTTCAGATTGTGCCCTTTAAATTTCTCAGATAATATTTTATAAATGAACATACATTCAGCAGTTAGCAAAAATATACTGATCCAAAATGCACAGCATTTCAGATGTAAACATTGTTTAGAATGACATTTGGGACTAGAATAAATTTTAATTTTTTTTAACCATTCAAGGGATTCATTTTATCTTTAAAAGACAAAGTGGGAGGGACAGCTAGTGGTACAGTGGATAGAGCACCAGGCTAAAGTCAGGAGGACCTAAGTTCAATTCTGATCTCAGACACTTACTACTTTCTAGCTCTGTGACCCTGGGCAAATCACTTAACCCCAAATGCCTCAGAAAAAAAAAGTGGGGAATATAAATCACATCCTTTCTATAACCAATATGATGCAATGAATAAAAGACTGAACTACATATATGAAGAAATTTGTAAATTTCTAAACTTTTTTTCAGTCTCAACTTTTGAAATACCAGGTCTTCCTGGCTTTAAATTCAGCATGATTTTCACTGAGCTGTATTGCTTTTATACAGTGTCAATGGTATTCTACTCAGGAATGTAGAGTTTCTATGGTAACTTACAAAATTTTCCCTCAATCTCAGTAAATATCAGTATCTAAAGGGTAGCCAAGATATACAAATATAATAGATATTACACAAAATATTCTATTATTACAAAGTACTACAACAGTGAATTTTGTCTGTCTTATGCAAGCACACCCAAACTTAAGTCATCTAAATGTGTACTAGTCCTCAAAGTACTCAAGTTGAGAAATCAAACATTTATTCCAACAATGCTGCCATTATTAATTTTTTTGAAATCATCATTTTAGATTCCCTGTAGAGCATTTTACAAGACCCACAGAAGAAAAAAAAAACCTTAGCACTTTCTATCCACTCCTTCCACCAAAGAGAAAGATTTTTTATCTATGGGGAATTATCAGTACCAGAAATGATAGGCTATCATGTGTGAGGAAAAACCTAGACCAGTATAGGATGGACCATAGAGAGTTCAGAGAAGAATATTATATAAGAAGATTAGAAATTAGAAAGAATGCCAAACAAAGATATTTATATTTGATTTTAGAGGTAATAGGGAGCTCCTGGAGTAAATTGGAAGAAATGAGGAGTGATATGGCCAGAATGATACAATAGTGCGAAATCATGAAAAACATTATTTTAATTATATTTAAAAGCAAAATATTCCAAAACACACAATTTTCTCAATAGATTCAGAAAAATGCCTTTAACAAAGTATACACTCATTTATGCTTAAAAGCTTTACAAAATATAGACATAGAGGGACCTTTTTTAAGATAATAAAAAAAAACTTTATAAAATCAAAAGCAAATATCACATGAAATAAATACATTAGAACCCTTTTGAATAAAGATGGGAACAAGGAAATGATATTCTTATTAGAAATAATTTTTGAAAACCTAGCAATAAGAAGTCTAGGAAAAGAAACCAAAAAAAAAGTGTTAAAACTATTCTTATTTGCTGACTTATGATGATATACTTGAAAAATCCTAGAAAATCTTCAAAGATATTAATTGAGACTATAAGTAATCAAAAATTAATAACATTTCTTCATAATAACAAAACACAAGAAACAAAAAGAGAGAGAAATACAATTTCAAATAGCTACCATATAAAATATCTGAGGATAAACATACCAAAGCACACAAAATACTTGAATAGATTGTTGTATCTTAAACTTTAATAACTTTAATATTTTTAATAACTTAGATCTTTAATAACAAGATGTAGGCCATGCCAGTGTAATAAAAGAGACATTAACAAACATTTTTTTCAATTTGAATGCTATACCAAAAATTTCATGGGAGTACTTATAGAATTTGATAAAATAATAACAATATTTTTCTGGAAAATAAAAAAACAAACAAACAAAATATCAATAGTAATGATAAAGAGAAATAGGGATGGACTGAGGATAGCATTTGCAGACCTCAATGTGTTACCATGAAGCAACAATCATCAAAACCATTTGATATTATTTAAAAACTGGATCACTTAATCGACTATTCAAGGGAGAAGCAGAAACCATAGAACTTAATAACTCAGTGTTTGATGAAGTAGAAAATAGAAAATCCCCCAGGGAAAAATATTTAGTAAAAACTTTTGAGAAAAATTCAAAACATTCTGGCAGAACATCTTATATTACATTCCACCATAAATTATTTTTCAAAAATTGTTATATTTATTCTTTATTCATTTACTTTTCACTCACCATTTCCATGACACCTTTCTTCTAGCCATTGTGTTCAATTCTCACCTATCAAAACTTGAACTTTGTCCCTAGAACTACTCTTGGATATAAAAGTTATTTTCACCTTATTACCCAGAGACATATCTCAATGTTATCATCATTTTAAAAAATGGTATCATTAATGTACTCCCCACTCCTTTCCATCTCCCATAAAATGCACTAGAGATTTCACAAAGTGGTTTGTGAAGATCAAATGGAGAAAATGTAAATAATATATCAGGTAAGGTATTATTTTTAACACTTGATTTAATCATGGTATTATATTGCTAATAGATAAAAAACAAAAACAAATTCTACATTTTTTTGCTTAATAATGAATACAATGCTATATTTTCATTTCCCTCAGTCATCTATCATTTCTGAAATCCTACAAAATAGGCATGAACTACCTTAAATGCGTATAAGTTTTCTATGGGTAGGTAGATTTATTTTCAAAATATACACAAAGGTAGTTTTCAACATTCTTTCATGGAAAACCTTATTTCTCCCTCCCTTCTCCCCACTTTCTTCCCCAGACAGCAAGTAATCCAATATATCACCATAAATTTTTAAAAGAGTACATTATCTTAATATTAAAAATCATACTGTGAAAAAAATTAGAAGAGAAACAAAACATAAACCTTCCCCAGCTAGGGATAAGACATGTATTCTTTTCTTTTTTTATTATAGCTTTTTATTTACAAGTTATATGCATGGGTAATTTTAGAGCATTGATAATTGCCAAACCTTTTATTCCAATTTTTCCTCTCCTTTCCCCACCTCTCCCCTAGATGGCAGGTTGACCAATACATGTTAAATATGTTAAAGTATAAATTAAATACAACATATGTACACATGTCCAAACAGTTATTTTGGTGTACAAAAAGAATCGGACTTTGAAATAGTACAATTAGCCTGTGAAGGAAATCAAAAATGCAGGCAGACAAAAATAGAGGGATTGGGAATTCTATGTAGTGGTTCATAGCCATCTCCCAGAGTTCTTTTGCTGAGTGTAGATGGTTCAATTCATTACTTCTCCATTGGAACTTATTTGGTTCATCTCATTGCTGAAGATGGCCAGGTCCATCAGAATTGATCATAATATAGTATTGTTGTTGAAGTATATAATGATCTCCTAGTCCTGCTCATTTCACTCAGTATCAGTTCATGTAAGTCTCTCCAGGCCTTTCTGAAATCATCCGGTTGGTCATTTCTTATAGAACAATAATATTCCATAATATTCATATACCACAATTTATTCAGCCATTCTCCAATTGATACTCAGTTTCCAGTTTCTGGGCTGCCACAAACATTCTTGACATACAGGTCTTTTCCCCTTCTTTAAAATCTCTTTGGGATATAAGTCCAGTAGTAACACTGCTGGATCAAAGGGTATGCACAGTTTGATAACGTTTTGAGCATAGTTCCAAATTGCTCTCCAGAATGGCTGGATGTGTTCACAATTCCACCAACAATGTATCAGTGTCCCTGTTTTCCCACATCCCCTCCAACATTCTGCATTATCTTTCCCTGGCCTTCTAGCCAATCTGACAGGTGTATAGTGGTATCTCAGAGTTGTCTTAATTTGCATTTCTCTGATTAATAATGACTTGGAGCATCTTTTCATATGGCTAGAAGTAGTTTCAATTTCTTCATCTGAGAATTGATATGTATTCTTAACCAAATAAGAGAGACAATTAAAATTAGATATGAAGTAGCTTTGTTCATGAAACTAAATAGCTTCTTCAGTGATGAGATTTATATGCATAGGCTAATAAGGAAAGTGGTTAAAAAAATCCAAAAAATCTTTTGCTTCACATTTCCATGGTATAGAAATATTTCTAGATATAGAAATGATTTATAACTATATAAGACTAATACTCATTCCCCAACACATAATTGGTGAAAGGGTATGAATAGGTTTTAAAAGATTTGTCAAGTATTTATAATCACTTAAATAATGCTCCAAAAGGCAGAACCAAGATGGCAGAGTAAAGACAGAAGTTTCTTTGAGCTCTTCCCCTACTCTCTCTAAATACCTAAATATTATAACCAAATTCCAAACTTCCCAAATCAAGTAAGTAATATTGCAAGCAGCCAAAAAAGAAATAAATATCACAGTCAGAATAAAACAAGATTTAGCAGCTTCTATATTAAAGGATCAGAGAGTTTAGAATATGATATTACAGAGAGCAAAAAAGCTAGGCTTACAGCCAGAAATCACTTACCCAGCAACAATTAGTATAATCCATCAGACAGAAAAATTGACATTCAGTGAAATGGAAGATTTTCAAGGTTTACTGATGACAAGATCAGAGCTACATAGAAAATTTAAAATTTAAACATGCAAAAGAAACATAAAAAGGTAAATATGAAAAAGAAATTATAAGGGATTTAATAAAAACTTTCTAATTATTAGGGAAATTAGGATAAAAAAACAGATGTGTGAGCTGAATGCAATGGGATGATTACTTAAAAAAATAAAATTAAGAGTTGAGAAAATAGAGTATATTGGGAGAAAGGGAAAAAGAGAGGTAGAATGGGATATATTATCTTACATAAAAGAGGCCTGAGTGAAATTTTACAGGGGAGGGGAAAGTGGAGGAAGTTGGGAAGGGAGCATATAAACCTTTACCTCCTTAGAATTGGAATAACACATTTATTTGGGAGTAGAAATCTATTTTACCATATGGGAAAATAAGAAGAAAAGAGGATAAGAGAAGGGAGGAGGGGAATTGATAGAATTGAGGCATTTTGAGGAAAGTGAAAGTCAGAAGCAAAACACTTCTGAGAATGGACAGGGTAAATGAGAAAGGACAGGAAAAACGGGAAATAGGATGCAGGGAAATATATAGTTGGCAATCCTTACTGCAAAAAAAATTGTAAATTTCTGATAAAGACTTTCCTCAAACATATAAAAAAATGTAGACAAATTTACAGAAATAGGAGCCATTCCTCAATTGATAGTCAAAGCATATGAATCCAAAGTTTTCAAAGTAATAAACATGATCTATAATCATGTAAAAATACACTAACTTGATGAGATATATGCAAATTAAAATAATTCTGAACTACTACCTCACACTTATCAGATTGACTATTATCAAGGAAAAGGAAAATGAGAAATGTTGGAGGAGATGTGGGGAAATTAAAATATTAACGTACTGTTGTTTAAGTTGTATACTGATTCAATCATTCTGGAGAGCAATTTGGAAATATGCTCAAAGGGCTATAAAACCATGCATACTCTTTGATTAAGTAATACAACTACTAGGACTGTGCCACAAAGACACAAAGAGATAAAAAAGCAAAAAGGAAAAGGATATAAGTGTACAAATAGGTTTATAGCAGCTCTTTTCCTGGTGGCAAAGAATTGGAAGTTGAGAAAATATCTATTAATTGGGGTATGGTTGACCAGTTGTATATGATTGTGATGAAATACTGTTGTGCTTTGAGAAATGATGAACAGGATGCCCTCTAAAACATGGAAAAACATGAACTGATGCAAAGTGACATGAGAAGAATAAGGATACATTGTACACAGTAACAGCAATATTACATGATGATCTACTATGAATATCTTAGGTATGATCAAAGACAGTTCTGTAGAACTATATGATGAAAGGTGCTATCTATCTCCAAAGAAAGAATTGGTAGAGCCTGGATGAAGATGAAAGATATATTTTTTTCTTTCCTTTCTTTTTCTTGTGTGTGTGTGTGTGTGTGTGTGTGTGTGTGTGTGTGTGTGGTTTTTTTTTTGCTTGTATTTTCTTTACAGAGTGGCTTGTATGAAAATGTTTTGCATGACTACACAGGTATGATCTCTGTAAAATTGTCCTTTTAAGGGAGGGGGGAGGGGAAAGGAGAGATTTGAAACTCAAAATTTAAAAAAATGTTAAATTGTTTTTACATGTAATTCAGAAAATATAAAATGTTAAGTTTTTAAAACAATGCTCCAAATCACTAACAGAGAATTACAAATCAAAAGAACTCTGAAGTTTTATCTCACAGACCACGAATTCACAAATTGTGACAAAAATGGCAATACTCAATGTTATTGAGTTTATGGAATAATAGGTAGAATAGCATATTGTTGGTGGAGCAGTGAAGTAGGCCTGCCATTTTGAAAAGCCATTTGGAATTATGCAAATAAAATGACTTAAATGTTTATTCTGTTTGAACTATAGATTCCATTACTATGCTTCTTCACATAGTAGAAGGGGGAAGGGAGGACCTCAGAGATATTGGGAATAACTATTAAGATATAAGAAACAGAAGATATTAATAAAAACAATTTTTTAAAAAATCAGATTTCAGTTTTTGTACAATTTAATTACATAATAGTTATTTTAAAGTAGATTTACATATATTGTTAATATCATTTTATAGGTGAAGAGAAATACCCAGGTTTAATTGTTTATTGAGACAATTTATGGTTAGAAATAGAAAACCTAGGACTCTGACTCCAAGTTCAGAACTTTGTTTACTATATCATGTTGGGAACTTCCAGTCTAGTGTGAAGAGACCAAAATAAATACAAACAACAGTATTTTAATATTTTTATTTCTACTAATGAAAAACATACTTTAGCTATGACAATCAATAAAAGGATTATAGCATCCCCCTTTACTTCAACATAGAGGAAGTGGAGAATGACCCTGTAATTATAGTTTACTCCTTTGTTTTGTTGCTATTTTTACACAGTTATCCATATGGCAGTCCTTTCATGAACACATACCATACATACATAAGTACACATATGTATACATAGATGTGTGCTTGTGTCTAGGTATACACAGAGAGAAAGTCATTATAATCTAATCCTTTTTATGTATTCATGTATTCAAACCTGTGATTTCATCTGTGGAGTAACTTCCCTATGTGGAAATTCCCTTCAGTAATATACATACAACTTCTTTGTAATAAATAATTCTAGAGTTGACTATGAGAGGTTGCTCATGATCAAAGCTAGTATATATCAAAAAGTAGGTTTTGAGACTAGAATGCACATGTATAAACACATATGTACAGATGGATATATTGTATATCTAATATATTTAACATGTTGACTAACAAATTTATATGTACAATGGAAAAAATGATTAAGCAATAACTAATTTACAATTTGCTACACATTGTGCACTCAAATATGGATGATGATGGATGTAAATCATTTTATAGTTGCTCTGAATAGAAAATATATCATCATATTGCAGATTCAGAAAGTTTCTTCTTTTTAACATTCAATCACTCAAACTGTAATATTCTTTGCTGCTTTTTTTTACCAATTATTTTGAAACAATTTTCTTTCTGTAGCTCAATAAATGAAGCTTTAATGGTAGATAATGGTAGAAGAATTGGTAACATAATTGGGTTTGATAATCAGAAGTAGCTATTTTTAAAAGTCACAGGTTATTAATAATTTTGCATAAATATATGCAGTGGTATTGAAAATTGAAGTGTCAGCACATTCATTTTTAAAATTTTTATACTTAATGTGTACATGTACATGAAAAAATAGCATTTTTTAATGTTTCTTTTTAAAATGCTAAAGAATTCAGTTGCTAGGCTATGCAAACATTTCTTTTTTAGCCATGGCTACTTAAGAAGATTGACCACTAAGATATGAGCAATATGCTCTATATCCACAGGAGGAGAACCCACATTTACAAAATCACACATTATATTCTGTATTTATAATTTTATTTCTTCTACTTTCTATCCAAAATTGAAGCAAGAAATATTTAACTTATCATGTATTCAAATAGCCAAAAGGATTATAATTGCCTGAGTGGAAAATGCTCAGCAGTAATTATCCCAAATATCTTACTAATGCATTTAATCTTTTAATGGAGGCGATTTGGTATTAAAAAAAAAAAAAGAACACTGGGAGATAAAGTCTAGTTCCAGTTCTGCCACTAAAGAGCTGTGTGACCTTGGGAAATTAACACCCATGCCTTAATTTCATCAGAATAAATTTCTATAAGTGGCATGTACAGAACAGGGCAACAAAATTGTACATGATTAGAACTTGCACTAAATTTATGCTATGTATATAAAAATTTCAAAATATTAAAATATTAATAAATTAAATGAAATTGCTTTATGTATAAAACTTAGATTTTTGTTCAGACTACTTTGCTATCATAATTTAAGAGTTAATATTCAGATTTAGCCTTTCAACATGGGCCACTTTACATGTCATATTCTTAATTATAATAGATTATTTCATAAAAGCATAATTAATCGAAAATCAAGTCCTCCCATGAGTAAATTGGGATTTATTGGCAAATCTAAAAGTCATATTTGTTGTATCTTTAAGCAGATTGCTCCAATGCTTAGTATAGCACCTGACACATAGTAGGTGCTTAAAAATGTTCATTGATTGACTGCCATCATGAATTTGCTTCAATTTCCATCAGAAAAGCCATTCTTTACCTCAGTGATCTCAAGCACTTCAGGGAAATGAAAAATTGCTTCTAACAAAAATGTTGAGAATCTTTTATTTTAAAGTAAACAATTAAGAGATTAAGGAGTTCCAAGTGATCTATCATCCATGGATAACATCACTGACAGAGGTCAATGGAATCATGTTTATATGCATTATAGTATATTAATCTAACTTGATTGTATTACCTATTCAAAGTAAAATAAATTAAAATGTTTTATTTTAGTTTAATTTTCCATTTGTTGAGACCTACACTGTTGCAGAAGTAAAAATCCAACCAAGAAATAACTGTGAGTGTGACACAGGAGAATTTCAGTTTCATGGAACATCTAGCAAAAAAAATTACCCTTGGAATGTTGATGGAGATTTAATGGAAGTGGTATCAGAGGTTCATATTAAGTAAGTATATCTAGCATTGTTCATTGACAACTAAGTAGTCAGGAATGCAGTGAATGCTCAGCTAAAGTTAATTCATGATGTTGAATCAGCATGTAGCTACCTCAGTTTTTCTCAGTATCTATTTGCATTTTATGTGTGCTTAATTGTTGACAAAAGACTTTGTATGACACATAGGGCACAATATTATGTGCAGGTGACAAGACATTATAAAAATTAATATAATTTTGAATAAATTAATAGAATCATAAATGACAAATATTTTCTTTACAGGGTGCATCCACAACTTATCAAGCTTTATGGAGGACATCTGGAAGAAATGAATGACTACAAATAATATTAAATTGTTATTAGAAGAAATGTATAAAATTGGGATATTAATAGCCCAAATAATTTTAAAATCAAAATGCCTATGTTATAGAAAACATAAATTTTAGCTTTTAAAAATCTATAAAAATTAGAATGAGTTGTTAAATAATTTTAGTAAAATATATATTTATTGATAGTGCAGATCAAGATTTCATGGGTTTTTTTCCAGTCTATTCATAGAGTAAATCATCCAAATAACTACAATTGTTCTAACTTAGATTATTAAAATAAAATTAAGATTTTGCATTTTTTTGAAATGAATAAACTCATTTTGAAAATTTTCTAACATTTGTTTCTTATAGTCTATCCATATAATCTTCTGCAAATAGCATTTATATTCTCACTATCATATCTCTCCAAAATTCTATCATTATTCAAACTTATTTAACTAGATGATTAGTGAATATTTCTACAAAATAAGGAACTTATACTTCAAATATTTAAAATGTTAATTCATAAAACAAATTTTTTACACATTCCATTTAAAAATAAGCAAAATTTTTGCTCATGTAACTCTTTAAAATGCTTCTTCCTCATAAAGAAGATTTTAAAAGTTTATATTTTCTCTTATATGTGAGATTTTAGAAATTACTGCATTTCAGTACATAATTGTGGCAAGTGCATTACACTTAGTACTGAAATACTCATTTCAAATTAGGAAGGAGAACAGATTACAGAGTTCTTCTAGCAGAGAATTCTTATGGAGATAGATAATCAAAGGCCACAATTTTAGGGATTTTTTAGGCAATGACAAAAATGTGATGATGGTCTGACCCCACTTAATATTACCAGATACTGGAACCTGGAAAAGAAAGCTCTAAGAATTCTAGAATCACAAATATATCGAAATATCACAAAAATATTCATTAAATATTTTGTGCAGTTTTTTTTTGTAAAACATGTTATTTTACATTTAATCAACAACAAATAAAGAGCTACAAAGATAAATCAAAGAGCTAGATAACTGGGAAAGAGATTTTATCAGGTTTTAAAAAGTTATATTTTTTGCCACATATACAAAGATACAGATAAGCAGATCCTGATAAAATTGTATTTGTCTAGTTTTTCTATCATCTTATTAATATACATGTAATAAATAGTACAATTGAAATGCATTTCCATTTGCAAATACAACATAAATTATCTAAAAACCTGTAAATAAACTATTTTATGACGTTAAAAAATTACTTTACATTTTAGTAGAAATATTTGCTATATTTAGATTCTTTGTATTTATCCTTAAATTCCCAAATATTTTAGTATGTTTAAATTTGTGATTTCCTGTCCATCTTTTGAAAAAACAAAAACAAATAAAAACTGATGAATATTCATTTAATACTAGTAGTTGAATAGAACACATTACTATTCAAATATATATTAGTGCATTTCATTATTCTCCAATCATAGAAGTATTTCTGTATAATGGTTATCCCTAAACAGCTTTAATACTGTTTTCATCATTAGTGAGGTATGGTTTTCACAATACATACATCATATACATCAGTGTATTTCCTATTCAGATATTAGCTAAAGTGCAACACTCACAATCTGTTGTCTCAATATTAAAAATATTATGGAAGTAAATACTTTTTCAAATTTACAAACAATCAGTTAAAAAAACTATTTTCTTTGATTTGTTCATGGTACCATGGAAGAAAGTATATTGTGAATATATGTATGTATGTATGTATATATACATACATATATTCACACAAGTTGAAGAAGCACAAATGAATCTTATATTCTTATACATAATAATGCTTATTTTACATATATGTGTACATTAATCCATAGACCTAACCCCCCCACACACACACATCATTTACTCTCTTACAGTATAACCCTTTTAGTTTCATGTTTGATCAGTGTATTATATATATATATATATATTATATATATATATATAATATATATATATATATATATATATACATACACACATACATACATATATATAATTCAGCTATTATTTTCTTCAGTTATTAAGTATTATAAGCTGCTTAATAAATAGTTGTTGATTGGAATCCAAGTGAAGCAAGTTATAATCAAAGATCATTAAAGATGCACTTGTTTTAACATAAGGTAATCCTTTTCTGATCATCTTATATAGGAAGGTCTGAAAACAGCTCTTTGAAATATAATAAACAATACTTCATGAAGATCTATTTTAAATAGGAAAACTATTTCTTCCAAAGCAACTTATGTCCATTTGATAAGAGTTTGTTTCATCACTATAATGAGTACAGCTAGAAAGTACATGTATTCAAAAGGATGCTTCAAGTAAAAAGGTTTGCTAAATTGAGTTTCTTATTCTTTCCATGATTTATCTCAATTCACATATGCTGGCATCCCACAATCTCTTCAGAGAACTACTTAGCATGAGAAAATATTTTTTTTTAGTGTTCTTCAATCCTTCTGACACATGAGAAAAATGCTGTCTTTGATTATTTCATATATCTCTTCTTCATTTTTCTTGAAACAACAATGACCATTTAGATCCTTTATTTGAATTATAATGCATTATACCACATGGTCAAATTTAAGCTTTTTCGCCCACTAAAAGAACATCAAGAGGAGTAAACAAAGGAAAATCAGTTGACAATGTTTTCTTGTAAGAAGTGTCTTCCATCTTTTTAGTTAACCTGAGACTGGTATACTTTAAAGAAGTCTTTAATTCTCTTTATTGCTATTGACATAGCTCCAACTGTCTCTTCTATTTTCCTCTTGAAGAATAGCTTTGTATTCTCTTTTAAAGAAACCTGCCTGAATAAAACAATACCATTTTACAGTCATTAACCAAAATTATAATAGAGGATGAAAATAAATCCCACAAAGACATTGTAACCTCTTCATATATTGTTAATACTGGTATTCCTTTCCCCCCCTTTCCCTTAATTTATGCTATAGCTCCTAATGTAACTTTAACAATGACCAAATACTGTGGGAGTATTACCAAATACAAAGAAGAAGGCCAAAAAATGTCTCTTATTTGACCTAAGGCAAACTCTGAAGGGGAAAAAAAATGATTCTGGATTTCCAAGATTTCTCTCATCAAAGAAATTAAGGAAACCAGAAAGCAAATAATTTAGTTTAGGCATTTATTTAAAATGTAATAATCCTGCATTTAGAAGACAATTTTTCTTGAGAAAGATATCAATAAATTGAAAGTTGGAAAAATAACAAGAAATCAGAGTAAAATGGATTTGGAGAGTTTTGAGTGAAACCACTAGATTTCAGTGGTTTTTTTAGTCTTAAAAAGGAAATAATCCTACTGGATTTGATAAAATTTGAGAAATAGGCTATGTGACTTACCTTCCACATGATGTATGAAAGGAATAAAAATACAGTGAAACCCAGTATAAAACTGGTTGCTATAATCATCATACGAAAATATGGTTTTGGCTTTTGGTGATGCAATCCTTCCAGATGGACCTGCATCAATTTAAGAAAAAAAAACTTAAGACATCACTTCAAAAAAGCTAACATATAATTCATGGGTCATTGTCCCCCACCAAAAAAATAAAAGGAATGAAGAAAATTTAAAAGACTTACAATATGCAAGTGGAAGGAACACCTGCATCAGTTAAATGTATCCTTATCTCACATTCACATCCCTACTAACTGGCAACTTTTTGATCCTGTATTCCTTCACAATGAGTACTTTGGGCAGCACATGATGTAGTAAATAAATTAAGTAGTAAAATGCAATAAATCAAGTAGTAAAATGTCACTAGTATTACAAATATATGAATACAGAGAAAATACTAAGAGAGAAGAGAAAGCCTATGACAGTCATAGAGTATATGCATAAAAAGGGGATGGCCATGGATTCCAGAAAAGGAAGTTGATAATAGAAGTTGATATATCAAAATGTATTCCTGATTTATGAAAAATATGATCTTTTTTCTCCCACTATTCTTCTGTCCTCTCTTTGCTTTCTTTCTTCTGAAATGTTGACTCTATAGTTAATAGTTCAGTTTACATTATTCTCTATTGTAGTAAAATCCCTTGCTCCTGGTTGTACTGCTACTATTTCCAAACTCTACATCAATCTTCCCATTTACCTTATCAGATCCTACTTATAAACTGCTAACACTGCTGAAGGAAATCACATAATCATGGCAACTGGATAATGTATAAATTTATGTTTTTAGAATTTCTCCTGCCTCCCCACGCTCAATTCCTTTCCCATCTTGATGCTGCCCCATCATTTGCAATGCAGACAAAATCTACCTTGATCCTCTTCATTGCCTCCCTAGCCTAACTACTCAGAATTCTTCAGGATAGTTGAGCTGGAAAAATCAATGAGAAGGCTTTGCCTTCTTCTTTTATTCCATCTCTGCCATCATACCAATCAACAACACTGTGGGTATCCTTACCCCTTCACTATGTGCCCTCCTCCTCAACCACAACTACCCAGGACCCCATCAAGCCTATTTGACTTCTTATATCACTTTAATGAGATGGGAATCACTAACCTCCCTGCTTCTATCCACCTTAAAAGTGAATTTTCTTTTACATGTTGTCTTTCTTATTAGTATGCAAGATCTTTGAAGGCAGGGATTATTTGCCTTTCTTTGTAGCCCTAACACTTAGCAAGTGCCTAGCCTAGAGTAAATATTAAATATTCACTGATTGATCAAATAATACAAACATACATATTAAGATGGTAAAAGATAACTTATCTACTCTATTTTGTTTAGTCACACAGAACAAAAACAATTCAGCACCTAAATCACATTTTTTATATTCACCCTTCATCAATTGAAAGAATTCTTACGTATGCAATATTTTCATCCTTGTGTAGTTCAACAACTTTTGCATGTGGCTCTGGTGAGACTGTAGCTTTTACTTCAAACTTGAGTGCAGAGGTCTCATCCTATGATTATGAAATGGATGGGAAAATCCTGTTTTATGTCATTATATTGATTTCATATAAGTTGAATTGAAATCAAAATTAACCATTATATTGATTTAAAATTAATTTATATATAAATTTATATCATAAATATATCATAACTTTTATATCAATCCATATCAATTTTATATAACTGACTTCATAATCTTTACCCATTATCTAGGAATTTTCAAAGTTATTATTATTAGTTGTTTTTTTTTAAAACATGTTCCATGATCTGTAGCTTACTTCACTGCTAAGTATATGTTAAATACCAAGGGTCCAGTGATGTTAATAAACTCATTTCAGTGAAACCTTTCTAAAAATAAGGTTACTAGACAGGAAGGGTTTTTAAATGGTTATTTTTTTTTGTACAGGAATTCATCAATAGATCACCTATTACTCTTTTTTTCCCCAAATACTAAACCTTTCTCCTTTCCTTTGGACATAGTTAAAAAAACTTTTATGAATAACCAAAATATCAACCTAGCATAGCTTCCTTCTCCAATTCATAAACTGTCTCAAACCTACCCCTGAGAGAAGTGATGTTTCTGGAGGGTGTATACATGAGGGTGAAGGGACCAGAGAAGAAATGGAAAAATCCTGGAATTAATTGCATATTTCTCTATGGATACAAGTAATCCTTAGAATTCTCAAACACTGATAAAAACTCCTTAATATTTCATGAATACTTAGCTACAATAAAATAGCTAGTGTGTATTAGGGTCAGATTCCTAACTACAAAGATAGATTTCCATCTGCCTTACCACTGCCTTTCATGATTCACTTAGAAAGATATCTATAGAGCAAAGATATTCAAAAACAAAACTCCTTGGGTTTGGGGAAAAAGGACAATAGTTAGTTAGTACAGTATGTCCTTCCATTTGTAGGTAGCACCTGCTTGATAATAGCATAATGTTTATCAATTATGGTGTCTAAATGTACAAGAACCTAAAGCATAAAATATATAATTTTAAGGTCATATATTGTGTAAGTTATGACCATAAAAAAACAGAAAAAAAAGAATGATATAACCAGCTAGATCCTCAATATCCTCATTTCCTAATCTAAGATCTTTTAAAAAATGTGGAAGAAATTATTATCCATAAGGTTGAATAATATTTTTCATTGTCATTACACACAGTTCTAAGATGAAGTTCTGTGATATGTCTATTCTACCTATAGTGCTTTACATATATTTGTCAATTATAACTCCAATCATAATTGATATATTTTATGACTCTTCAAACTTTGGACTTCCTACTTTTCATTAAAAATTATACCATTCAATTCAAGTTAATTATTTTTCTTCTTTCTAAGAAAAACACATTTTCCTTTTTATTTTTTAATAGAAAATTTCAATATTAAATAATTATGGATTTCAAATTCAAATTAGGATAAACAAGTACAAATTTCAAGATTATAAATGACTTCTCTTAATATTACATAAGGATTTCAATATTTCAATTAGATTTTAGAAAAGCTTTTTTTTTCTTTTCTCCTTAGCACTTTTCTCTTTTAATAATAACTTTCAACATATAAATATTAGAAGTGTAGGACTTTTAGAAGCAAGGAGTTAAGCTTTCCAATTTCACAAAATTTCAATACTGTAACTTCAATTGTGATATGAGTAATTAGAGTAAATCAAATCAAAGTATAATCAAAGTGTATAACTAGTCTAGTCAAAATAAATCCTTCTTTATTTCTTAATTTCTTGGCCTGAATTATGTGGCTACCAAAGCAGCCCACTCAATTTGTTACAGAGAGCAGCTTAAGAATTTAAGAAGTTTTCAAGTAAAGCCTATATGACCACTTGTTGAATATACTTTAGAGTGAATTATTTTTTTAGATATGGGTTGTATCAGATTGATACAACCCTTCCAACTGAGGTCCCTTTCAACACTAAAATACTGTGAAAACTATATTCCTCTTGCCTCTAGAGTTAATAACTCAAACCTTAACTGTACTCAACTCTAAAAAGACTGTACACTCTTACTCAAAAAGTTCAGTTAAATTTACATATCAATATTTTAAAATTGATTCATATGAAATCACATGCAGGTTTACCATTTCTAAAATTAATGGTCGACCTTCCAAATGAATGTGGACACTGGCTTCTTTTCCACTTTCCATTTTTCCAAAATTGCAGGAGAAAACTAAACAATGTAGATCATTTTTTAGACAGTACTAAAAAAAACAAGAAAACAACACAAAAGTATTAAGTTGAATGTTTCTCACATTTTAAGTAAGTTAACACAACAGTATTATAAGTGAAAGTCATAGCTCAGAATAAATAAAACACAAATGTCTGTTTCTCATCCTTTGCAATGAAACTTGAAGTTTCAGAATCAGAATGTCTATCTAAATAACATTTTATATTATATATATATATATACATATATATAAATATAATTACAGCACTTAAAACATAGCAGACATAAGGCAATCTTTTTGCTGTGTGTAATATGCAAATGCATGTATATGTATGTATATGTGTATGCATGTTACATTATTTAAAATATCTTTTCTTCAGACTACACATAAAAGTCTGATAAAAAGAAAATTTTAATAATGTAACAGAGGCTAAACAATCAACCAAAACCTGATAGGGCTAGGCTAAAGATGAAGGGCCTATAGCACAACTTGGTGCAAAACTAACTTCATCTACTAAACAGTCCTTTTCCTTGGCCTAGTTTTTTATGATATAGGAGAATAATAAAAAGGGTGAGACATTAAAACTTCAGTAAAGTTCTTAGTTATATAAGCACAAGATGGTTTCTGGGAAGATATTCACTGATAATGAATTTGCAATATGGATGTCCAACCTCAGGTCTTAGTGTCTATACATTCCATATGTTGATATCTTATCAGCTTGGTTCTTCTAAAAAGATTTATCTCATCATTTGAAATATCATTGTAATTAACTACACACTTGGTCATATGCCCACTTCAGGTCAATGTTAAAGATTCTATGGTTAAAACAGTATTTTAATAACTATTATTATTAAGGAACCTGAAGATCAAAAACTAATAAATCCATTGAATTACTGTAACCTTACCATCAGCCTTTTGTCAGTCTTTGAAAAGAAATTGACTATATCTTTTAGTGGTTCAATTTTTCTCTTTTCTTGTGATAAAGTGCACACCCTTTGATAATCATCAAAATCACATTTTCCAGCTGTTGTCTAAAAAAGCAAGGTAGAAAAGTTATTATTGCATTATTTTTCATATTAGTAAAAACTGCTATACTTAATAAATTTATAAAGATTCATCTTTCCTCAGGCTGATAACTATTTTCATAAATGTGGATCACAAATCTTTAAAGTCTTAGCAGATGACTGAGTTACTATAAAGTGTGTACTATAAAATATGCCTTTTCTTCCTACTAAGTTGTTAACCTGATAGTGAGCAGTTAATCTAGTGATGAGACTCCTTGGTGACTGGGTTTATACTTAAAGCTTTCCAACTTGGCAGAACTTGGGATCTACAACCATTAACTTTCAGAATTCAGAGTTATCTTGATATCATGAATCATGATTGGACACCAGAGAAGAATTTTGGTGGAGCTATATAATTTGAATTTTTGTATCTGGTTCTACATTGCTTTTGCTCAAAGATCCTTAAAATTTGAGCATATAATGATACTCATTTAGTTTTAGATCAATAAGTTTATATAAAGGGCTTCAAATTTATTCTGTGATTAATAAAAAACAATTTGGTTCTCCAACAGATTACAGTCTTCTTGAGTCTAGGGGCATGGAGGTTTGCCCAAGTGAAGGCAATGTGACAAAAGGATACCTCCAATAGAATTAGAATAAATATTGAAAATATGGGGCTAAATCAGGCCTAATGAAGATCTGCCAAGATAATTTGTTACTTGTTGGCTTAAAGCTAGGATGGTAAAAACTTATTCTGTGGAGTTCTTACTGCACATCTTATTGTATTAAGTATATTTCATATATTGTTTCTCTGGATAATTTGGAATTCAAATTCTCTGGAGAATTTTGTCACCAAAAAAATCATTTGGAAGAAGTGATGCAAAACTGTATTCCTAAGTATATTTTTGTTATTTGCAAAGTCCAAAACAGCAACTACAAAGTAAACACAAATATCACCTATGTGCTGTAATATAACAACCTATGATACAAAATATTTACTTGGAACGTAGAAGATGCTTGATGAAGAGAAATTACTTCAGATATGCCTTTTCTAAGTTAAAAGAATTGAATAAAAAAGAAAAGCAAAAACTACTTCAGAGATAGTTTCATGTCTGATAAAGTATGAACTTAGTTTATTTTTAGTTTTTGAGACTCATAACATAGCTTAACAGGGAAATCATGATACCTGGACATCCAAAATGTTGAATAGTTTGTTGTGATATGGGGTAAATGAGTTAGGTATCATGATCTCCACACTCACATTAGGAGCCATGCTAGGTCCAGCATTGATAACCTAATGAGGAAAGAAGGGAAGAATTAGTTTTTCAATTTTAGAAATACTTTGTTTTAAGGTCACATACTAGGACGATTTTTAAACCATACAATTGCTGACATTTACAAGGTACTTTAATGTTTAGAAAGTGCTTTACACATTATCTTATTTGTACTTCATAATCTTATGAAATAAATAAACTGAATACTATCATCTCCATTTTACAGAAGTCAAAACATGTTGAGAGAAGTTAAGTAAGTTGCCTAATATCGCAAAGCTATTAAAAGAAGAGGCAGAGGGCAGCTAGATGATATAGTGGATGGAATACCAGTTCAAGAGTTAAGAGGATCTGATTTCAAATTTGGCCTCAGATACTTACTGTGTGACCTTGGGCAATTCACTTAATCTTGATTGCCAGAAAATGGAAGGGAAGGTAGATAGAAACTGAAAGAAGGGTAGGAATAGGGGGAGAGAGATAGAAAAAGGAGAGGGAGAGAGGGAGAAAAAGAGAAAGGGAGAAGTGAGGGAGGAGAGACGAAGGGAAGGAAGAAGGGGGAGAGAGGAAAAAGAAGAGGGAGACAGAGACAGAGAGGATTAGGGGGGATTCAAACCCAGTACTCTTTTCTCTAGATCCTATCATCTTCTCGAAGTGGCTTCTCTTTTGACATTTATAATAATATAAATTCACTTGTGATCATTTTCTTTTCATGGTACATACAAAAAAACTCTCTATAGATAAGAGAATTTCACATCGTATACAATAGTTTCAATTCAATTGAATGTATGTTCCTTGAAAGCACAGATTATTTTCATTTTTTACTTTGTTTCCTCAGTGTCTGGCACAATGCAGGGCACAAAGGAGATATTCAGTAAATACTTGCTTTATTGAATTTCCTTTCTCCTTTATTCTATATGCCTAAATCCTAATGCTTCCTTTTTTAGCAACTCAATTAAGCTTCAGAGACTGCAATCTCTGTTCATGATGTACTTGAAGCCATGAGAAAATAAACTGCCAGGAATAAAGAAATGTAGCTTTACTTTCAATCGCTATAATAAATCATTTTTTAATGGTTTCAGCAATTCTGTTCTAAAGAGATACCCTCAACATTAATGTGCTTGGAAAAAAAAAAAGTAGGTGTTAAGAATTTAGTGATTAGATATCATTAAACACACAAATTCTGTAATAATTTATCAGCTGAAGTTGATAGTTTTTGTCAAAGATTTTTTTCAGCCTTAAGATACTATAATATTGGTTTTGCGTAATGACAGGAATGCTAGAAATGATCAGTCAATAAATGAATGAATAATCAATATCTATAGACTGACTGGCTACCCATATATATCCTAATGATCCAAAAACAAATCAAATCTCTCTAATAGGGACAGGTCTTCTTTCTAATCTGTGAAATGTGATGTTCTTTTTGTAATACTCTTGAAAAATGCTTGGATATAGGTTAAAGGTCAAAAATCACTAATGTGTATGAGAGGCATTCTAGTGTCAAGGCAGAGTATTGGGTTTGTATAGGTCTCTGTCACTCATCAGTTGTGTATCCATGAAGAAGTCCCTTAGCCTCTCTGAGCCTTAGTTTCTACATCTGCAGAAGGAAAATGATAATATTAGAAACCTTTGCTTCTCAATGAGGTGTTAGGAGGATAAAAGATGGATATGTGCAAACCTTCAAGTGCTATGTCAGCTATTATTATTTGGCAAAGAGTAATCAAAACCCCAATTTTTTTTGACTTCAAAGTTTCTAGCCTGTTTTTTTTTTAAATTAGCTTCAGTCCATACCACCATTACCTGGCTTTGGTCTCAGTTACCAAACTTATTTTCCTCTTTAGGAACTACATCCTCAAAATAAAAATACTAAGTTGCTTTCTTCCATCTGTTGTTATTACCCTCCTTGGTCTAACAGACTGATAAAAGTAAAGCTTTCTATGATAATAAGTCAAAAATAAATTCTGAATTTGATATAAACATTTTTACAACAGAATTTTCTCTTATGGAAAATAAAATCTTACATGGAAAGTAAAATTGATTTTCTCCATCATACAAGCTTCAGGTTCATTTTCCTCACTTGGTCCATAAATAAATGAGGCTGGTGTTACAAATCTGATTAAAATAATTTAAAAAACAAACAAAAATTATCAAATGTATTATTTTGGTACCATATTAAAATTGACTTTTCTCTATGAATCCAATATTCTTAGAGGAGTTAAGAAACATATAGTGATTTCTATCTGCCTAAAAATTTTACACTGATTATAATTAACTTGACGTATATCATCTTTGAGAGAATACCATTCTCAACAGAATTACTCTGCATCCTTTCTTCTTCCAACATTATCAGTTACTTTCTGCTTTAATGAGCCAGAACTAGAGGCACATTTCCTCCTTTTATTTCCACTAAACCTTCCTCCTTTACCATCTAGGTTTTGAAACCATAGGAAGAAATCATCTAGACTGCATGACCTACAGAAAAACCTGCCTTCTTGTTAAACTTTTAACTCCCTCTATTCCTTTTGCCAAAACAAAACAACAACAGCAACAACAACAAACAGGTCTTACCATTTGCCCTGAAGCTGAACTTACTTGTGTATTCTATATCCTCCATACTATGGAGCTTTTGAGAGCATGGACTATCTTTAACTTTACATCTATATCTCTAGAGGTTAATACATATTAAGTTCTTAATAAATGCTATTTAATTCATTTATTCATATAAATAAAATAGAGTTTCTTTTAGAAAAATCAAATGTGGACATTCAGGACCAGGGTGCCTACTACATGCAAACTTGGGAAATATTAGACTCAAATCTTGCTTTCTTGACAATGTACTAATAAAAACTTTAACCACTCTTTTATATTTCATAGAATCCTAAAAGCTCAGAACTGAATGATTCTTGCACTGAAGAGTAGACATCAACTTAAGATGCTGTCTTTTGAATATAGTTAGTAATATATATTAATATATATTATAGTATATTATATATATATATATATAATATAGTACAATTCTCTCTGAATTGTACAGAAAACTCCATGTAATGGTTTAGATAACAAAGGACAAAATGGCTATAACCCAGTATGCTTGCTTTAAATTTATGCAATGATTGCATTTTTAATGTTTTCTAGTTTTAAAACACAAAGGGAACCAAAAACCTGAAATAACTTTCACCAATCCACTTTGCCACCATTTAAGGCCAGGGAAACACAAATTCTAATTCCACATTTTTCCCTTTTTCTTAACCTTTTTTGTGAGATGTACCTCTTTAATAGTCAATGATACCTGTAGATTTCTTCTCAGAATAATGTTTTTCAACACATAAAACACAAAAATTACAAAGTAAATAAATTATACCAAAATAAATTATTAAAATACAATTTACCAATATCAGGTTAAAAACCTGGTGATTTCAAAAAAAAAAAACAACATACTGAAATCTTGGGAAATCAGGAAAGCCTCAGTTCCTGTATCTTGTCTATAAAGCCAGCAGGTTCACAGGAGTCAAAGGGCAGAAGAGGGACACCCTGCTTAGAATATTTCTTAGAAGTTCCCAATCTGATAAGAAGTTACATCTATATTCTTCACATGCACAGTCAGCCTCTCTACTTAATGTAGTGAGAAGGTAATAAGGAAGATCCACCATCATTCATCCCATTATACTGGTGGCAGGGTTAAGATTTCTTTGATACGAGGCTGTTGAGATTCCTAGCAGGAATTATTAATTAGCCCTAGATGTGCATTATGAGGAATTTGTTACATCAGTAAATATGTACTGGACTAAAAATGGCAAATAACCACATAAGGGCTGATAATGCCAAAGGGATTGTGTCAGGAATGAAAATGTACTAGTGATTTTTAATCTCAAAATATAGGTAGGGGAATTGAAAAGGATTACCTTTAAGACTAAAATGGTGGTTCATTATTAACTTACCCATGAACATTTAGCATAATCTCATACTTCAGGGGTATTCTTAAAGTTATATTATTATCCAACAGACTGTCCATGTCCCATTCATTTTCACTAGAGAATCAAATTAAAAATCCTGTTAGAATTCTTAAAATGCAAATTTTCTCTAGAGAGAATTAATATATATATATATATATATATATTACATTACATATATCTTGTGGTTTGTTTAAATAACACCTTTTGTTTTTAATTACAGATGTGGCCATTATTTTTATGATGGTGTTGACAAGAATTTGTACTAATTATTTCAATAGTTATTCTTTGATTTTTTTGTTAATTCAGTTTCCGGATAAATGAAATAATTAAGAATATTTTCTTTTTGACCCAAAATGAAAATGTCATGCTCCTCATGTCTCCATCCCTAATCCTTAGAATGCTACACATACTTTTCACTAAGTACAACAATAATTTTTAAGTAAAATTTACCAGGTAGCATTAATTGTAATGATGAGATCATCTTCTGCTTTGCTAAGTGAACTTGCATCCAGGAGAAAACTAAGATTTTCCTATAAAAAAGCAGAATTTTGAATAAACAATTTTCCACATTCCAATAGTTGCAGATAAAGTAGAGGGAAAAATGTAGATAAAGAGGGACATTAAACACATCAAATAAAGTTTTCTCATCTAAACTAAATTTTTTAAAATTAATTTAAATTTCTCAGTTATGTGGAGCATAGAACAAATCTTTTATTATTTTTAATATTACCTTTATGTGACACATGACAAATAGCGTATTTGATGACAAGAAAAATAAAACTATGTAGATGAGAAAACATTCACAAGAAAGCCCTACACTTAGAATAAAAGCAAATAGTCTTAGAAAATGAGATATCCTAAGATTTTGGAAGAAATATGAATTCTGTTGTTCAACAACAGTAAATAAAATATGTAGCAGAAAAAGAAAAGGCAATTACTGAAGTATTTTCAAAGTCCCATCTGTCAATGCCCAAACATTGTACTGTCTTCAGCAAAAAACGACCAACAAAACAGTAAAGAATGTTTTATTAAATTTCTCACAATTCAAGCATATAGTAAAAACTCTTACAGTTAATTCTCACAAGAGTTTTATCAGGTTTTCAAGTCCATAACAATCCATAATTGATCAATTTTCCTTTTGTCATTTTTAATAACAAAATGTTATGCCTCTTTTTATGCCTGTGTTGCATATAGGGTTCAAAACAAAACAAAAAAAAAGTTTACCTTTGAAAGATGATCCATGTATATATGACCAACCTTGCAGACAAGTTTCACTACACCCAAATTGTCTGTTACTTCACAGTACACTTGTTTTTCTTCCTAATATTGGGGGATGGGAATCAAAAATAGGGAAGATTTTAGTTTATTAAGGTTTTTAAACATTCTTTTATAAAATCCCATATTTGAATATATTTCTACCTTTCCTAGAGGGACATTTCCTGTTTAGTTTGAGTACTAAATTAAAAACAAAAACAATTCCCTTGCTTTCTGCTAAACATTGCCCAAAATTCTGTCAATCTTCCCACATATACATGAACACAATTCCCAACTCTCTAATCTGGTGGTCCACTTCTGTGTGACACCCTGCTTATTTATGGATTCATTTTTTAGAAAGTTTATGGAATTGGCTACAAAATATTACTCCCTTATCAGTCATTGTATTTGAGCTGTGATTGTGAAATAGAAAAAAATAATGAGGGTTTAAAACTCTGGTTATTTGGGGACTAAATAATATTAACATGTCACATGTTTTGATATTTTAGATCAGGGTATTTGAAGACTTAGACCTTTGTCCACTCTTAATTCTTGACCAGGACTTTGTGATAATCAAGCACTTCAGAAGGAGTAAAGATTAGAATCTGTGGATCCGTAATTCAAATGATTGAGTACTGTCAGTCTTTACCTCAAAAGGCTACCTTAGTTCTAGCAATTGGGGCCCTTGTCTTGTCCATTACTGCTGTCCCAGTAACTAGGTCCCCAATTTGTTTTCTGTGCTAATGTTCTTGTCTTAATATTCTACTTTGTGGAACAAGATAAAATTATGTTTCATCTTGTTCTTTTTGTACTTTTTAGAGACTTGACTATTGCCCCCAAAGCACAATTTCTATGCCCTGGACTATGTCACCTGTTAAAAACCACATGTCTGGCTAATGCTCTACCAGGATATCACCACACTCTCTGATTAAGGCAATATGTGGGTTTCAGCCACTATGAAGACATCCATCTGCTGTCTCCAACTAGACCTCCTTGATGTCAAATACCTACTTAGTCAATTTCTACTACTTTTGTTATTCTTCCTGGACATATCCCCTAATGGTTTTTAACTGATTCTTCACTTAATTTGTTGAGGCCTTCTCAGATTGCATTTTGTACTTTGTCAAGCTCAGATACTGACATAAATGTGGATTAGCTAAAACACAAAGCTGAATTTCATTTCCAAATATTTGGAAATATTAATTACACTCTTGAGAGCAAGTATGAGGCAAGTTACATACTTTAACTGAGAAATATTTAGTAATAATTTAAAGAATCTATATACTTTGCAATTTATTCCTTACCAGTTCTAAAATTTTAATGAAGTAGAGACCTTTGGGTAGGTGAATGTGTAAAGTTGTATCATATGCATCATCTCCAGCATTAGTCAATGAAACATTCAACATTAATGTCTTCATACTTCCAACTGCAAGATAATTTTTGTTTTCATGTGGCCTAAAAATAATTCAATATTAGTTCAGTTCCATTTTTAAGAGTGTTAAATCCTACCACCTAATATGCTTTAAACATTAATATGAATTAATATATGGAAAATATTCTAGTAGTGAAACAATCTTTAATATGGCATGTTTTAAGCCCAAATTCCTATAATCAATAATTCTTTCATCAGCTAAATTTTCAAACGGATATAAGAGATTTATCCTTTACTTATTTTTGCTAAGTCAATTGGATTTGTGACTTTCCCAGGGTTACACAGTAGCTGACTTCAGGGTTGGTGGTCTATCCACTACACCACCTAGCTTCCTTTAGATTTGTCATATAAGCAAAATATTTTATTGGATAAAATCACACCAATTTATTTTCCATTTAATAAATTCTTTATCTTTTGCATTTTTAATAACTTTAAAAAGTATTTTGCTTCTGTGAAACTGGAAAATTCAAAACTTTTAAAATTTATTGTATATGCATAATGAGCTGTGGTAATAATAGCTAATGTGTATATAACATTTTAAAGTTTAGCAAGTCTCATTGGTAGGGATTGTCTTTTTTGCCTGTATTTTCTATTTTGAGTGCTTAGCCCAGTTTTTATACCTCATATATTGTAAAGCCCAAAACAAATGTTTTACTTATCTTTCAACCACACATACCTATACTTATATACATATTACTAAATCAATTGCTAATTTATCAGTATTATAACCAATATGATCTAATAAACAAATCAAATAATACTTCAGAAGTTAAAAAAAATAATAAAACTACCTTTCATATGATCTACAATCTTTTAACTTCAGCCTAATTTCATATGAAATGTTCTAGCAATGCCATTAAAAAAAGATGACAAATTGTATTAAAATGAAGTATTTCACTTATTTTAATTAGTATAATATAAAAAAATTTCACATTCTATATAGAACAGTCTAAGTTATGGCCAGAATTAGCTGCAGAATAAATATGCTAGCAAAAATAATACTTAGATACGACCCATTCTGGAATTGTTAGTCTATAATACAAGCTTTGTTCTAAAATACATTTTCATTCTCCTTAATTCTCCCATTTTAGCTCCAAAAAGGTGAAACAATTCATCCTCTGAAGCTGTAAGTACAGAAAATTCTCAACTGACAATTCCTGAATCCTTAGGGGGAGGGGAACAGGGAGCAGGTGAGGAAACACAGGAAGGAAAACCACCACTTTGGTTCACTGTTAGTAAAATGCACTATATAAAAATAATCATTTAAAGTACTAATATTATTTAAGAAAAAAAGCCTATAGCTATCGCTTCAGGGTGAAGGAAACAGATTAAGCAAGAGTTACACTATTGTCCCAACTCTAGAGAAAGGTTTGTCAATTTGACTTTTATTTGCAAGCCTTTGTCTCTCAGAGCTATAGCTGCTAAGCAGAGGAGCTGAGTTAAAAAGGACAGAGGAAATGTGAGGGGACATCAGAGTCTCCCAATTTCCCCTCCTAGTATGTAATCATGTTACAAATGAAGGAACCTAAGAGGTTCTAAAAGTAAACTTTCATTTGACATTAAAGTTTAATTAAGACTTGTGGAAGAGCTGCCTAGAAATAGACATTTATAAAATATTCTGGCTGCTAACCAAAGCATTAGTCACTAAACACCTTTGGGAAAGAAGTTGGCACTTAGACAAACAGCAGAAGGTGAAAGCACTGCATAAACAGCGAGGTTCCAAGACAACAGCAAATTAAAGAAAAACACAATGTTAACATTTCAGGAGCTGGAGCTTAGGTTTCCTTTACATTTTTAAAGCTATTTTAACACATTACCATAATTACTCTTCTATCCATCCTTTTTTATGGGGGGGAGAGGTTCTATATCTTTCTGCATCTTGATTCTTTAACAAGAAGCCATCAGAAAGATGCCCACCAGCTTACTCCAGGAGATACAATAAAGCACCAGGTGCACATCTGGGAGTGTGACAAAGCGGCACTCGAGCTTTTCCCTGGTAATCATATTTCATTCTTCATTAAGACATGCATAATGCATACTTGAAATTTACCAAGCCAACTAGATCCTAGAAGTTTAAACAAAGCAAGGTACTGTGTACATACAGAATCATAACTTAATAAGCACAGGGTTCAGGTGGGGGTTAGTGGGGAAAAAAAGGGAGATGGATTTCTGCTCTCCTATCTTTTAACTGCTCTGAGCTGAATGAATGGAATGGATGTCTTATTTGGAAAGAAATCTTTCCTGAGCTTCTGTATAATGAATATGCACTATCTAGACAAAATAGATTAGTACTTCACAGTTAAATAGTTTTTAATCAAGATACTAAGACAAAAGGTAATGTGAGGGTGATATCTCACACTTTGCTGTGTCAAGGTATACAACACATTTATTTGAGTTAAAAAAAAATTCCTGATTCTTGAGCTCAAAAGACTTGAGCTGTAGAAAAATATGTGTGCCTATATTCTCTTTTCACTTACTTGCTAATCATAAACAAGTAACACATGTGAAAGGTGAATTGCTAAGTGAGGTAAGTGAGTTAACTGGCATTAGATGGGCACTTCATTGAGGGAAGGTTATATTAATTGTAATCCTTTGTGCAGTCAAAAGAGAGAAGGAAAGAAAAGAATGGAGAAGGAGGATTTATAGGTTTAGTCAGATTATTTTTCTGCCTGTAAATCAGAGAGTTATTCTTTTGGCTACCTTCCATTTCTTCCTCCTGATCAGAAACAGAGAAAGTAACGAGAAAAACACCAAATTTTGGAATATGAGCCCAGTCTGTGCCCAGCTTTGTATCTACCACCTGGTAAAATCATTTAACTTCTCTTACCCTCAGCTTCTTTATATGTAAAATGAGAGGGGTGGGCTAGATCATAGTAGCTTAAAGTTTTTCCACTCATGACCAATTTTCTCCTGAGAAATTTTTACATGACCCCAGGTATTATATATATATATTACAAATCAAACACTTATTGACAATAAGTCATAATTTCCCAACCCTCACATTCAGTTATGAGACCCCATTTCAGATGGTGATTCACAATTTAAGAAGCTATGGGCTAGATGACCTCTAAATTTCTTTCCACATCTTTGGCTCTCAGAGACTACTCCAAAAAAAAAAAAAAACTATCTTCTTTCCTCTTCTAACATAAGAGACTGTCACCAAAGCATTTAGTGCTGTACAATTCCCACAGAATGCTCAAATTTTAATGGTATAGTGTTAATACCTGTTGTTGAATTTATATTTTTAGTCATGTAGCATTTAGCCACGTCTCTTTGACAGCCTAAGAGCCTCTAAATGTAATTCATCACATGTACAAAGGAGATGTTCAGTAAGAGGGCTCAAATTAACCAGGGAATGAATTATAGGGCATTACAGTGGTAAAGTATACAATATGGGAAGAAATAAGCATTAATATAACACCTTATATGTGTCAGATGTTAGTTTTTTTTTATAGATTCAATATCATTTGATACAGGATTAAGTCCATTTCTGATGTTTTCAGAAACTGATACTCTTCACTGAGTAAATGTATTTGATTAAAACAGGTTTATGGCTGTAGGGCACATAAATACCATTAGTGCCCATGTAATTATATTTAAGAGAATTTGTGGAACATAAGGCTAGGACTTTCATCGTGTTTCCGTTGCCTTTGTGGGACAAGAACACTTGTATGAAATGTTCTATACTTTACTAAATATATAAAGCATTCTGTCAGAGTGTTTCTAGAAATCAGAATCTCTTCCCTGAAAACACCTTAAATCAGTGTCAGATGCCTATCAGAAGTAGGCATTTAAACTCAAAAATAACACAAGAGCTCTAGTGCTTTCTTCTTTTATAACAGCACACATGGTGGGACTTAGTGACCTTTACACATTGACATACTAAACAATATATTAGCATCATCCATCTATGGAATCACAAAATAAATCATGATAATATGTTTATTTCAGAGACTATGGGATTTAGAGCTGGAAGTGATGCTAAAGAAATATTAAATAAACTTGTAAACTAATGCTTATAATTTCCCAGAAGTCCTAAACTAGTTTTATTGTGCTATATAAATATTCCAAGAGCTACGAATTATCATTTAAATTATCATAAGACTTAAAGCTCAAGCTATGTGGTTTATGTTAAGGAAAACATGCTTAATTAAGTTTAGAATAAATGCATAGATTAGATGTTCCAATAAAAGCATTTTAATTCTTTAGATATGAAGCATTATTATTGTTTGTATTTTCATATTCTATATTTCACAACCCTATTAATTTGTAGAGCAATTAGAGGGACTTCATTCGGGAATGCCAAAAATGATTAAAGGATAGAGTCTTAAAAAAAGCCTTGGTGGGGAGAAGACCTAACACAAAGCAAAGAATTTCCAAGCCCAGCTGTTGTTCTTGCTGAAGATCAGTGGAAGATGAGAATACGAAGCAGACAAAATGTTCTTGAAAAAGACAAAATGAGATGAGAAGAGTTGAAAATCATTCACTTAAAGAGCGGATATATTATGTATCAGGCACTGAGGATATAAAGCTATTTTCACTGGAATCAGATAGTGTAGTTTGTCAATTTGTATAACTGAGAAATAAACTCCAATAATTGTCTGTGTAATGAGCTGGGTAAAAATGCCAAGTTACTTAAGGCTACATAGGCCTGGCTTAAGTGAAAGAGAATTAATTTAGAGAAAACATTAAAGTTAAATATCACAACATTTTTAAGGCCGTCAGTGAAAGTATTAACAACAGAAGTACCATCAAGAACAGAAATGAAACAAACACTGAGAAATACATAGTGAGGAATAATCAAACATGACAAGGAGTGAAACCCATGATTAAATGTATTAGATTACTTAGGTAGACTTTTCTTATCTAAACAGGACACAGAAGCCTAAACAAATACATTTTCATTGTGCTGCAGTTACAGAATATTCAATTCTTTTCATTGTGAAAGACATGAGGATCAATTTGAGTTTATGAATGTAATTTGAAACAGTAAGTTTCTTTTATGGAACTGCAAGGAAGGATCTTAAGATATGGGTAGATATCTATAAATTCCAACTCTATCCCCACTTCACTCAAAACCAGAAGGCAGATAGATCCAAACTATGGAGAGTTCTTTCCCCAAATTCTAGCCTAACCCTGTAGCCCAATCTGATCAAATCTTGCTGGTAACATAAAATGAAATGACAAGACTAAGGAATGTCTTAGATATCCTTTTCCCAATGGTCATGAGTCTTAAGCATCTTTTGTGTCACTGTGTTCTCTAGATACCTGGGCACATTCATGTGATCTGCCACTATACCCTAAGAACCATGAAGCTTTTATATCTAAACTCTCCTCTTTTATTTCCCTTTGCTCCGTGAGACCTGAGACTGTCTTACTTAAAAAGCTCTTACTTGATCCTAATATTTCTGTTGTCTTCTGTGGTATCACTTCACACCTTTCAGATAGGCTAAGATAATGATAGGAAAAGATAAGGATTAATGTTAGGGGTGGGAAAACTGGGACACTAACACACTGTTGGTGGAATTGTGAAATGATTTAACCATTCTGGAGGGCAAGGTAGAATTATGCCCAAAGGGTTATAAAAGTGTGCATACCCTTTGATCCAGCAGTGTCACTAATGAGTCTATATCCCAAAGAGATCATGTACAAAAATGTTTATAGCAACTTTTTATGTTATGGCAAGGAATTGGAAAATGAATAGATGCCCATCAATTGGGGAATGGCTGAATAAATGATGGTACATGGATGCAATATTATTTTTCTATGAGAAATGATGAGCAGGCTGATTTTTAAAAAGTCTGGGAAGACTTACATGAACTGATGTTGAGTGAAGCAATCAGAACACAATAACAAGATGATTATGGGATGATCAACTGTAATGAATTTGGCTCTTTTTAATAATGAAGTGATGCAAGGCAATTCTAATAGATTTGCGATGGAAAATGCCATCTTCATCTAGGGAGAGAACTATGGAGACTGAATGTGGATCAAAAGTATTTTTATCTTTTGTTTGTGTTTGTTTTTTTTTTTTCTGTCTCATGATTTTTCCCTTTTCATCTGATTTTTAAGGAAATATGTTTATACTATTTACATATTATTTAACCTAAAATATATATCTCTATTGTCTCTGATCCTATACTCACCCCCTTCTTTCCAAAACTTCAAAAAGCTTAGAGCCTTCACACTTAGGGGGGGTTCCATTTTCTCTCTTCTCTCTGAAACCTGGTTTCTAACTTGATTAATTTAAACTGCTCTCTCCTAATTGCCAAGTTGAATGGTCTTTTCTCAATCTTTATCACTCTTGACCTTTCTGCAACCTTTGGCACTTAATTATACTAGGTATCCTCTCCCTTCTAGATTTTCATGACATTACTTTCTCCTCATTGTCCTCTTACCTCTCTAACTTCTATTCCATCTTTTGTATCAGGTTTATATCCACTAACCATGAATGTGACCATACACCAGGCTCTGTCTTCACACCTTTTCTCTATATTATCTTGTTTGGTTATCTCATTAGCTGCCTCAGATTCAGTGATCATTTTGTAGTTGATTCACAGATCTAATATAATCTAACCTCAATTTCTCTTCTAACATCCAGTCTTGCATTACCAAATACTTTTTGGGCATCTCACATATTGGTATCCTATAGACCTCTCATACTCAGCATGTCCAAAACACAACTTATATATTTCCATTAAATCCTCCTTTCTTCCCAATGTTTGTTACTGTGGAAGGCAACCCCATCTTCTCAGTCACACAGGATCACAACCTAGCATCTTCTATCCTCCTCCCATAACATCCATTTTTTTTGTCAAATCTTGTTTCTACTTTTACATTGACCATATATATTTTATTTTCTTCAATCACAATTCCACAGAACAAAACAATTCATTCAAAAATTCAATTGGACAAATACAAAATGAAGTAAAAAAAAAGTAAATGAAGAAAATAACACACTAAAATTGAGAATTGAACAAATGGAAACAAATGACTTAATAAGGCAACAAGAATCAGTCAAGCAAAACCAAAAAAAAAAAAAAAAAAAAAGAAAAAAAGAAAAAAAGAAAAAAATGAAAATACCTAATAGGGAAAACAACCAACCTAGAAAATAAAGCTAGAAGAGACAATCTAAGGATTATTGGGCTCCCTGAAATACATGATGAAAAAAAGAGCCTAGATACTATTTTTCAGAAAATTATCAAAGAGAACTGCAGAGTCTTCTAATTGATGTCTTTATCTCAAATCTTGCCCCTCTGCCCTTCTATTTATCTTTCACACATCTGACATGATTTTCCTAAATGACTTCTGACCAGAGCACTCCACTGCCCCCTACACACACACCACACACCACACACACACACACACACACACACACACACACACACACCCCTCTACTAGCTTCCTATTGCCCCAGGATCAAAATTAAAATCTTCTGTCATTTAAAACAAAGCTACTCTTTTCTCACTAATCTTCTTATACTTTATTCCCTACACATGCAATTTATCATCCAAGTATATTGACCTGTTTGTTATTCCTCACACTTTCTCCCGATTTCATTCTATTGGTTGTCCCCCATGCCTGAAATGCTCTCCTTCCTCATCTGCTTATTTTTCTGTCTTCCTTCATGAATCAACTCGAATCTCAACTTTTGCAGCACCCATTCCAGCTCTCCTATTCCCCACTCCTCCATTGCTAGTGTCTTCTCTCTAAGGTATATTCTTTTAATGCTGTTTATATCTTACATCTATATAATCATTTGTATGCCAACTTCCCCTTTAGAATGCGAGCTTCTTACCTTCCTTTCTATTCCCAGCATTTTGCTCAGGGCTTGGCTTGGGGTAAGCACTTAATAGATGTTTTTTTCATCCACTCACCCACTAATTCATGAATACTAAAATCTTATAGATTGTCTGGGTTGAAATTCCATTCAGCTACCATTCCCTTAATATTAAGATAGTTTTACTTGTCACACCTGAATCACAACAGGATCTTAATAAATATGGCAGAGAAAAGAAGTGGAAACAATCTGAAGTAAGGCTCTATGTTTCAGATGAAGGGAGAACAGTGTGTTTTAACTTAATTGGTACCATATTCCCAATAATCTAAAGGAAATACTGAGGACATATTACATAGATGTCAGATACATATATAAAGTAAAATGGGCTTAGCATATATTTATCCACAGGTAAACAGTATTATTACTACCCTGTTATGAAATAGCTCTAAAATATATGAATATCTTAAAAAATACCTTTGATTATTCTTAGATAAATTAGGCAATTAATTCTTGATTGCAATGTGCAACAAATTCAATAGGGATTTAGCATTATTGAGCATTAGAACCAGAAGAGATTATTTAATATAATATTCTCATTTTATAAATAAACCAAGAAATGACTTGCCTAAGAGTTCACAACTATTAACATATCTGAATCAAGAAAGTCCTCCTAGTTCCTAGACTAGTGTTATTTCCATTTCACTATGGCCTTTAGTATTTAATTATTTTATGAAAAATTAAATTTAAACTTTTCAGCTTGGTTTATCTATAGGCACTTTGAGTATTTAGAGTGTCATGACAATCAGCAGGATAGTGGACCTGACATTGTAATCCCAGCTAATGTTCTATGTTTTCACTCCCTTTTAGCACTAATGTCTTTCTGTTGATCTTCTCTAATTTATACTCTCTACATCTTGCTTTGGTAGCTAAGTGGTGCCATAATGTATATGGTGCTAGGTATAGAGTAGGAAGACTTATGGGAAAGTCATTTAATTCTGTTTGCCTCTGTTTCTTCATATGTAAAATGAGGTAAAAAAGGATATGGTAAACCATTCCAGTATTTCCAAGAAAATCACAAATGGGATCACAAAGATTTGTATGCAATAGAAACAAATGAATATCTACAACAAATATGTTGCTTATACATGGCAGTTCGCTGATTTTCTTCCTAATTGCACTGAGCAAAGAATATCTTATGCTTATTGCTATATCTATCATAGGCCTAGCAGTTAATATGTGCTTGATATGACCAAAAGCAAATGGCCATGTTACAGAAAGCTTTAGTGTATTTCAAGTTTTCAAAGAATTATTAATGTTGGTGTGAAATTACCCATAATATTTATATAATCAAAACACTTCAAATCCTGACAGTGATCAACCATAACATTTATAATACTTACTTTGGAAATCCAATTTTTGCAGACACTTGTAGGTCAGCAGAACAATTTTCACGGCTGCAAAACCTTGCAAAGGTTATCTGAAAAGACGACATAAGAGAAGCAATCAAAGGCTTATTATCAATTTTTGATTCTTTTATAGAGTACCTAGAGATCAGTGCTTGACCCAATGGTATTTAATTTGTTTTTTATAATTTTAATTAATGACTTGGCAGAAGGTCTAAGTGACACACTTATGAAAATATATCAAATTCCTCAGACTAGGAGGAATAGCTAATACTATGGATGAACAACTATCTCTCACCCCCAAAACAAACAAACAAACAAACAAAAAAAAATCCAAAGCAGAAAAATAAACACAACCATGATGAAGTTAGAACATTGAGCCAAACTCAATAACGTGAAATTTGAGATATTTGGAAAATGATTAGCAGAATGCTGGCATACAGTAAGTGCTTGATAAATGTTTGTTTGGTGTATTTGTAGTGTGTGATTGTTGTTTTTTTTGTTTTGTTTTGTTTTGTTTTTTTAGATTTTTAAATTCATTTCTGCTCATTGCAAGAAAATGAATGAAACAAAACTTACTGGTGGTTTATTACTTGTATTTGCAATATAAGGTTTATATTAAGATAAAGCAACTCTAAATTAACCTTAAAAGGTAAAAGACATCCCCAATAAAGTGAAGGAATTACTATGATGGAAGCCTGGGTTTTTGTTTATTTGTTTTTAATTCAAGTTAATACTTATGTGTTAACCACTGAGCTGGACAAATTAAAAACAAAAATTGTTCAGGCTCCTCAGGGAATTTAATCTTTACTGAGATAGAAAAGACTTTTGTCCTGAGTTGTTACCTTTCCTTGATACCTTGTTTCAGTTACTATAAAAATGAATCAGTGTATTTATAATCACTTAAGTGATTATATTAAATTATATATTCAAATCTTATTTCAAATAAGTGGGCAAGTCACTTTACCTCTCTGAGTCTCAGTTTATTTATATTACAAAATGAAGGTGTTCACTTTTATGACTTCTAAAGTGCTTTCCCAATCTAAAATGACCATGATGTGCTTTTTGTGGTACTAGCTGCTGAGAATGAATATGGGCTATATGACTCCTTGAGGTCTTTCAAATTCTAAGTTTCTATTTGCTATGAAAATGTTTTAATTAATGCCACTATTCTGCCCAAATATATTCAGCTGGCTGTATCTTTATGTAGTTGAAGAGTAAAGACTCAAATGTATATATTTGAGTCTATAAAGAATTGATAATAATGCAAAAAAAAATTGTACAAACTAGCAAAAGCAATGAATATAGGGAGCTTAACATCAGATTCATTAAAAAAAATGTACAGAAATGGAGATGGGAAGCACAACATGAAACTGAAAAAGAGGAATTACTGAGTAACAAAACCATATGACTATGAGTGATAGAATCCAACAAAAGATCTGTTAAACCAGAACAAGAGCTCAGGCAAATAATTCTATCACAGAAAAATGCCACTTTGAGTTCCTTTTTATCTTTTCATCATAGAGCAGAGTAAATAAAAAGTGTCATATACATATTCATATATTTAATTATTTTTACCATATGAACATAAAAAAGGGGAAACATTCTTAAAAAGGTTTTTTTTTTATAAGAATAGCATCAGTAAACAAGATAAGATATGAATTACTACATATAAATGTTTTTAAAGGAAGAACTCATATAAAAATTCCTCATTTTAAGTTCCATGAAATTTCTAAAAGCCTCTACTAAAAATAAAAATAAAGGAAAATATTCCAACCTTTTCTTTAATTATATCTTTTTCTTTCTTCTGCTGAAGAATTGGCTGAAGAGGTGAAAATCCATCAATGTTGCTTGTACTGATCACATGATGGCCAAGTTGATAAGCTGCTTCAACATGAATTGGAGTAAGAATATCCCTTACATCTTTCTAAGAAAATTGGAAATTTTATTACTTAATTAATAAATATATAACCACAACAGAAAATTCAAAATACAAGAACTTTTTTCCTATACAAAAGAATACAAAGAATACAAAAAACTCAGATATTTCATTCACATTTGTTTCACCAAAGCTTTTTTCCCCCTTAAAATAAAATTATAATCTGGCACACTGAATCTGGCTACTAAGGTAGGATGAGGTTAGTGAATACCTTGAACTTGAGAAAATTAGACAGCAGTAGGTTAAAGTTGAGAGGCTGTCTACTTGAAGTCCAATACCAATGCACTGAGCCACTGAGATAAGGGGCGACTACCAGATTGCCCAAGAAAAAACAAAGATACTCCATTGCTAACCAATAGCAGTACTGAATTCATGACTAGTTGCTGTACTTCCAGTCCGAGCAAGAAAGGGATACCTAGTCTCAAAAACAAACATAAAACAAACAAAACAAATTTTATGGATTCTAAATTGGAAATTATATCATTCAAGGGGATAGCTAATCCAGAACTATGTCAGATGCTGCTACCATCCCTGCAGCCATTATGCCAACCCATCAGGTCCTGCTAGTGAATGGGGAATCCTAAATGGAAGACAAGAGGTTTGGGGAGCATCTTGGACCCAGCTTACACATATACATACACAGACACACACACAATCATACACATCTTGCCTTTCATGAGAATGGCAATTCTGAAGCAAAGCAAAATTATAAAGATAGTGTCTAGCCTTCCACTTAGAAATACAACATAGCATCATGGCACTGGACCATTAAACTATCCCTGACATCTGTATATATGGGGTGGTTGTGAGACAGCTAAAGGGTGATGAGAACCATTAAGGAATTCCTTTTCAAAAAAGTTTTCAGATATTCTTATTGAAGAATGTCAATGATGCTTGGGTCTGTACCAAGAACATGTTCAGACTAGAGCTGCACAACCTTTTTTGAACCTTCTCTTCTCCAGAGACCCATAATGCTTCCTTTTCTTTGCCTAATATTATCCACACTCTTTCCTCCAAAGTCCTCAAAACACTGTACATATCATACACAAATCTTGTTTCAAGGCCATGGTTAGTAAACACCATGGTGAGGGTGGTGGTGGTGATGACAGCATCACCATTTTTAGTGTTTTTTTTTATGCTTGTTCTAATTGCCAGGATTACCCTGGAGTTGTACCAGCAATACTTTAGAAAGCCTAAGTTATGTAAAAAAGGTGTCTTTTTAAAAAAATGTACTTCTGAGTTCTTCTAGTAACTCAAAGTAACCCAAAGAATTAAAGGAGAATGCAGCAGCTGTGTGTACAGATGTTCCAATGCCTCATTATAGAATAAAGCTAAGAAAAAAATTTTAACAAAAAAAAAAAGAGATTATGCTATTCATATGTTATTTTCCTTTCCACCAGAGGGAATACATCTGTAAAATAGGACAGATGGACTAGATCCACTTTCCTACATGTATTTCCTCTTCCAAAGATCATAAATGATTCGCCTAAGTAGGATTCCAAGTCAATTCTCCAATCTAATTCTGGTGCTCTTCCCATTATGCCATGATGCCTAGGGAAGAGTATTCTTGACACCACACAGAATTTGAATTTGGGGAGTGAAGAACAGACTTTTATTTATAGGTATGTCAATTTGATTTGATTATTTGATTTTATAGAAAATTGCGTTGCTCTCTAATTGCCATTATTGCCTATTTTTATGGGTGATACCTCTTCAGTTTTAAAAATATCCAAAATTCTAAACTGAGAAATTAAATAAATGTCAGGTCTTGCTCTCAGCCTTGTTGGATTCATTTAGACTTGATATCTTCTTGAAATCAGTCAGAATTTACCTGGACATCAAGATGATGATCAGATTATGCATTGTTATCCTCTAAAAAGGACTGAATTAATATCGATTTCAAGTTTATAAGTCAAAAAGGAATTCCTTATAATTGGTGGATCCTCTGGATGTTCCTGATGCTTTTATTTGAGTACAGCATTTTACTAAATGCATCAAATCCTACAATGCTGTTGTCTCCTACAGAGTATCTATGATTAAACACTCAAAAAAAAAAAACTATCCATAGTATAAACACAAAATGGATGAAGAGTTCAAGTTGTCTAGGTTATGTTGGCCAGCTAGATAGATAAACCAAGATTTATCCATTAGAATACATATCTTGGACAGACACTGTGAATCAGGCCAGATATGAACAGGAAGAAGATAACTTATGGATCACCTTTGACAAATTGTAAAGTTATTTTACTTATACCAAACATTATCCTAAAACAAAAACTTTTTTTTGTTTCTCTCAGTTATCTATTGGTTGTGAGTCATAGAATACTACTGACTAAAGAACCCAAAATGATTGTCACCCTTAGGACAAGTGAGTTCAAATGAACTATATCTCACTGTATTGGAAGGGATATGTTAAAACAAAATGAGTCTAACAAGACCTAGAATAAAATTAAAACTTTAAATGAGCAGGTGTACCCATTGAAAGTATTACAGCAATTTTTAATGGTCAAAAAATGAACATTTTAAAAAATGACAAAAGCAAGGATGCCATCAAAGAAATATATGAATGACAAGAAATATGAGCTGGTTACCTATAGATTTCTTTAATTCTCCACAAATAACATCACAATATCATGAAAAATCAAGTGAAAGTAGGTGGATCTTCTGTTCTAAAATTATTAGAGATCAAAGACAAAAATTACAGAACATAGGCAGATTATGAAATGGCTGCCATCTGTCACCTTGGTGACTTCATAGATCTATATAAATACTGAGTATTTGAATTCTAATTAAGTAATTTGAGAAGATGATTTCAATTAAATTAAATTACCAATTTAATTAGATCATTTGGTATATAGACCCATTTATGAGGGTGCATAAATATTTTAAAATCAACCCGTTAAAAATCCAAATGATCCCAAAACATGTAAGGGTAAGTTATAAATCAACAAGTTTATACATGTATGGCTTGCTTCTTTTTTTAATTCTTAGAGCTTTTTATTTTCAAAATACATGCATGGATAATTTTTCAGTGTTGATCTTTGCATAGTTTTGTATTCCAAAATTTCCCCTCCTTCCCCCAACCCCCTCCCCTAAATGGTAAGTAATTCAATATAGGTTATGCATGTTAAAATGTGTTAGTTCCAATATATGTAACTATATTTGTACAATTATCTTGCTGCACAAGAAAGATCAGATCAAAAAGGAAAGAAAATGAAGAAAACAAAATGCAAATGAACAACAACAAAAATAATGAGAATGTTATGTTATGATCTATACTCAGTTCCTGAAGTCCTTTCTCTGGGTGAAGATGGCTCTCTCCATTATGAGATCATCGAAACTGGTTTCAATCATCTCATTGTGGAAAGAGTCAAGTCTATCAGAATTGATCATCAAATTATATTGTTGTTGCTGTATACAAATGAACTCCTGGTTTGGCTCATTTCACTTAGCATCAGTTCATGTAAGTCTCTCCAGGCCTCTCTAAAATCATCCTGCTCATTGTTTGTTATAGAATAATAATATTCCATAACATTCATATATCATAACTTATTCAGCCATTCTTCAATTGATGGACATCCTCTCAGTTTCCAGTTTCTTGCTACTATGAAAAGGGCTGGCATGGTCTACTTCTATAGGAGCTTTGTATGCTACATACATTCTTTCTAATTCTTTTTTGCTTTAGAATCATTACTATGTTATCATAATTAGATTTATCACTATTGTTATTATATGTTTATAGAACTGGTCACAGATTAGGCTACCTTTACTGTAGATGCAATTTAAATTTAAATGCCTATTTTGATCCTCTACTTCTAAAGCACATTTTCTAATCAAAGAGAATAAGTTTCTAACTTCAAAAGTAGATGTAATTTTTTAAAAAAAGATGATGAAGGAGGCAGTTAAATAAAGTGCACATGAAACATTAAAGAAAATAGGCTTGGAGATTTTCACCAAAACTACATAATTCCTGAAAATGTACCTAGGATTAACATTTATACTAGATGAACTCTTCAGAAGAATGACATAAATTCATAGAATTGTCCTAGATCATAAACTTCACATAGATTAGTGTCAGTAGGTCAGATTTTCATCCATCCAGCTATCTATCTAAATCAATAGAAAATGAAAATTTGTCCTAATGTTAATGAATCAGCAAGAATTTATTCAGTGACTACTGTGTGTCAGACACTGTGTTAAGGATTCAAAGAAAGGCAAAAATATAGTCCCTACTCACAAATAATTCACATTCTAATAGGGGAGGTAATATAAAAACAACTATGGATACAAAAGATATTTAGAAAGTATCACCATACAAAATTCCTTATAATATTATAGAATACTATATTCTATTATAGAACTTGAGTTCCTTGAGGAAAGGGACTCATTTTTGCCTTTATTTTTCCAATCCTTAGCCCATCACCTTGGCTTGGAAGATGGGAGGATGCAGATATACATTTTATTCAGTGCGGGAAACTGTTCTCTTAGCCTAGAAACTTCCTCCACAGTTGTACATCTGTAATTCCTCTCCATCTGTAATTTACAGATTAGAGAGTTGCTGCAAAGTTTATGGTGCAGTGGGTAGAGCACTGGGCCTGGAGTCAGGAGGAAATGAGTTATTTTGGTCTTAGACCATATTGTGGTCTTAGGCAATTAACACTGTGCTATCCTAGGCAAGTCATTAGCCCAAATTGCATTAACCTTCCACCCCAAAAATTAATTAATTAGAAAAGGTTAAGTGACTTGCTCAAAATTTCATATCCCATATGTATCAGGGACAGCTCTTTAACTTAGGTAACTCAGGTCATTTTTGCTTCCAAATATGATTTTCTCTCTCCTCCCAGCCCCTCACAATTGGGGATTAAGTGACAAGTGACTTGCCCAAGGTCACATAGCTAGGCAGTGTTAAGTATCTAAGGTCATATTTTAACTCAGGCGCTCCTGACTTCAGTGCTGGTACCCTATCCACTGCACCACCTAGCTGCCCCTCAAATCTGATTTTCTTTAATCTCTTATTTCATACTGCCCATTATGCAGCTTGCAGATCAGTAAAACTATCACAAAGAATCTATTTTTCCAACTTTATATTATATTAAAGTTTTCTTCTTGTTGTCTTTATATAATAAAATGAACATGTGTTCATTACAACTTTTGCTAGCCACCAAAAAATAAAAGTCAAGAAGGTAGATTTCTTAAAAACAAAGAACTCTGGTAAAGAGTTTATATGGCTAAGAGGAATAGATTTGTGATTTTATAGAAACAGTGAATTCTTCCTACCTTCTTATATAGGTTGGCACCTTCTCTACTCCTTAGAACCTTTAAACAGCCATATAGAATACAAAGAGATTAAGAAGGTTGCCTAAGGTATCAGAGCCAACATGTATCTGGGCAGAACTTAACCAGAACTTTTGGCTTGGAGGCCAACTAGCTACTATGCCACATTGTCTCTTTGATATTGTTTTTAAAGAGGAAGGGGATGGGTAGGGAGTAGCAAGAGAACCAAGATAGTTCTGCCATGAATTTTGATTGAAAGGCAAGTGTTAATGGAAGCATAATATATGACTCATTCTATTAATTATATTGTTAGCTGAGAGATGTCTAGTATGAATCAAAGAGGTAAGGAGTTTTACTTTTACATTTCCATATTATTGTTAAATATGTATACATATATATGCATATATGTTAGTATACATAGATATATACACATGCATACGTATGTGTAAAATTATTTTAAGCTATTCAACAAGTGTTAATTTTAACATGAAACCTTAACTATGCAAAATGTTGCAAATTGAGGCCTAAAATTGTTATCTATTTGTGAAAATAGAACAGCTTAAAGCACTGACTTTTACAATAGCAAACTTGATTAAATTATTCCCCAGGTGTGGGAAATAGCCACTGATTGTCCTTCCGTGTGTCCACTGCTTTAATTTTTTTTTCAACTAACTTGCTTTGACCAAATCACATGTGAATTAATCCATAGTAATTTTCCACAAGGTCTTGCTCCACATCTGCTATATATTACTTCCATTATCTTAATTATCTGTTAATTAATCTTTTCTCACAATATAGAAAAAAAGACATGCATTCTTGTAGGGACTTTACTCAACAGACAGTCACACTTACTTAACTTTAACTGTTCTATGTAAGGAATGAAGCTTCAGTACCAAAACATGTCTTCAGATTATTAATTAAAATTTTGAAGGAAAAAACTTGAATTGCTGGGATGATATCTATATTAAAGATAATGAAAATGTTACAATACATTTTATGGATGATACACCCCACAGCCTTGACAATTGACACATGGGTCAAAAAAAAGGGCTAAGACCTACTCTCTTTCTATTATTTCTCTGTTTAGTTTGCACCGAAGTTTGCATTTGCAGGGACTCCTGAGAGCTTGGTTGTAGAAAAGTATTCTAATTTGGTCAAGAGGTAATCTATGGGTATGGTGGGATAATGACAGTTTATTATAGGTGTGGTATCTGAATTTTTTCACAATCTTTTAGTAATGTGGAGTTGAAATTTTAATAGCATTTTAAGGTTTTCCAAAGTATTTTATATGTTTTATTTCATTTGCTCCTTATAATGTGAAATAAAGTTATTTTCCCCATTTTAAAGAGGGAAATTGAAACACAGAGAGGATTGGTAATAACACAAGTAGTAAGAATCAAGAGGCAAGTTTCAACCTTAGCTTTTCTATTGCAGAACTCTTTTTCACTTCATCATGATTTTCATTTCAATTCAACTATCACTTTTATTAAGTGACTACTATTTCATGATACCATTAGATCCTTAGGAATTGTGGTTGCTTGGTCATTTTCAGTACTGACTCTGTCTCACTGATAGGATAGAAATATGTTTTCTTGGCAAAGTGGAGTGGTTTGCCATTTCCTTCTTCAGTTCACTTTAAAGATAAGGAAACTGAGGCAAAAGAATCAAGTGATGAGGCCAGATCAACTGGCTAATAAATGTCTGAGACCAGATTTCAACTTATGAAGATGAATTCTTCCTGACTCCAGGCCAGCACTGTGTCACCTAAGCCAGCACCCAAACTTTTCTTTAATCAAACTTGTGATTTCATTGGTATAGGGAGTTCTTTTCTATTAAGGCAGGTTGACCCTGAATCTTAATGCATAGTCTCAAAAGTTATGTGACTTGCTCAAGACCATGCAAACAGAATATGTTAGAAGCAGGACTCAAATCCAGAAATTTCTGATTCTTAAACCAGCTTTCGTTCCACTGCACCCCACTTCCTTTCATGAGTTCTATATAGTACCAAGAAAAATAGGAAGCCAATTAGTAGACACTGCCAGCTCACTCTAAGAAGAAGCTGATAGAACAGCAGGTTTTTGAAGACATTTCTGCTACTAACAGGAGGAACAGTTATGGGAACATCTGAAAAGTGGAGTCTACATTACTTCTCCAAATCCTAGAAGGGCCTAAGATTACTATAGATCACTGAGATTACAAGCACAGTTGAAGCAGTATCATCAGAGTTTGGATTGGTTGTTTGGGGGAACAGGGGAAGGAGGGAAAGAAAATGTTCAGTGAAGGACTCAAGACTGCATTGAGAGATTGGAGATAGGTAGGTGAAGTGGCTTGATCCCTATTGGCCTATATCTTCTCTTCCAGGACCCTGAGCAGAAATGAAATAGGAATGGACTGTAAGGTCAATTAAACTATTTTTCCCCCACCTACTCTATCTCTCTCCAGGATAGTAGACAGCAAATCCCAAGTTTCTTGGTTCTTTAAATCTGTTCATAATTTCTATTTTAATTAGTAATTTAAAGCCAGTTAAGTCTAGGGGAAAAATTTTTTTTTTCTTTCTGGTTGTATGATTCATTTTTGGCAAAAGGGAGGCAGAAAGAAAGTAAATTGTCAATTGTTTATATATGCATACTCATACACATATGCATATGTATACATGCAGATGCTTATATGCAGATGTTTGTGTATATGTGTATATACATCTATAACTTTGCAATCCACATTACCTGTATGCATATTTATATATATATATATATATATATATACACACACACATATATATATATATATATATATATATATATATATATATATATATATATATATATATATATATATATATATATATATAACTATATAATTATACATAGTTAATTAGTTAGTTTTTTTAATTAGTGCCAAGATTTTCTTAGCATTGTTAGAATGATTTCAGAAAGGCCTGAAGAGACTTACATGAACTGCAGGATGAATACAGAGAGGACTGGTGAGACTTACATGAACTGATGCTAAGTGAAATGAGCAGAACCAGGAGATCATTATACACTTCGACAACGATATTGTATGAGGACATATATTGATGGAAGTGGATTTCTTTGACAAAGAGACCTGAGTTTCAATTGATAAATGACGACAAAAGCAGCTACACCCAAAGAAAGAACACTGGGAAACGAATGTGAACTATCTGCATTTTTGTTTTTCTTCCCGGGTTATTTATACCTTCTGAATCCAATTCTCCCTATGCAACAAGAGAACTGTTCATTCTGCAAACATATATTGTATCTAGGATATACTGCAACATATCCAACATATAAAGGACTGCTTGCCATCTAGGGGAGGGGGCGGAGGGAGGGAGGGAGGGAAAAAAAATTGGAACAGAAACGAGTGTCAATATAAAGTAATTATTAAATAAAAATTAAATTTAAAAAAATAAGAAGGAATAAGAGAACATTGTACACAGCAACAACAAGATTACATGGTGATCAACTGTGATGGACTAGGCTCTTTTCAATTAATAAGGTGATTCAAGTTAGTTCCAATAGACTTTTGATGGAGAGAGCCATCTGCATCCTGAAAAATGATTATGGAGACTAAATGTGGATCACAACATAGTACTTTCACTTATTATTACAGTTGTTATTTGCTTGCTTGTTTTTTTTTCTTTTTCATTTTTTTTCCTTTTTAGTCAGAATTTTCTTGTGCAAAATGACAAATGTGGAAATACCTTTAGAAGAATTACTCATGTTTAGCCTATAATTATTTGCTGCATAGAGGAGAGGGGAGTTTTGGAGGGAGAAAGAAAAATTTGGAACACAAGTTTTTTCAAGGATGAATGTTGAAAACTTATTTTCTGAAAAATAAAAAGCATTCATTATTTTAAAAAAATTAGGGGGCAGAGCCATGATGGTGGAGAGGACACATGCTTCATTCTGAGCTCCTTTCTGCCCTCACTATTGACTACAAATTCAGCCTCTGAAATTGTGCTTGATTGGTAGAATCCACAAATATTAGGAGTATAACAAATTACCAGCAGAAGATAATCTGGGAGATTGCCAGAAAAGATCTGTCTTGATCAGGGCGGGGGGAGGCCAGCACAGGCAGGCAGGAAGAACATGGAAGCTAGTGCAGGCTAAGTGGACTGGGAGTGGGATGTGGTCTTCTCGGGTGAAGAATTTGCAGGGAGGACTCTACCACACATTGGCTGCTCTGCTTTGGTTGCAAAGGTAGATCAGCAAAAAAGTTACCCAAAGGTAGAGTATACCCCAAAACGCCAGAGTTCCACAGGACCTGGATCACCCAGCATCAGGAGTGATTCAGCATAACCACAACGCAGCTGCGCAGCCACATTCTACAGCTTGGGACTCTGCCCAGGACAGTTACACTTCTCCACAGTGGGGCTCTGTCCAGGACAGTCACATTTCCACACAGCAGGGCTCTGCCTAGGGCAGTCACATTTCAGCAGCATGGACCCTCTTTGCAGCCAATTTGCAGGACAGCTACTGTCCATCTGTAGAAGAAGCAGGGAACCTCCTTGCCCTGAAGGCAGACCCCAAGGGCTTTAAAAAAAATGAGTAAAAAAGCAAAGCGAGCTCTAACTATAGATAGCTTGTTAAGAGTTCAAAATGTTGGAGTTTGTTCTCAGAGGACAGCCGGTTTAGAGGCTTAGAGCCCTTCGGATGTCTCCAAATCCAAAGGTTCTGTCCTTCAGCCTCTGCCTCTGCCTTCTTCTGCCTCCAACAGAGATGGAAGATCTCTCTTATCTCCTTCTGGGGAGCCCAGCCACCAACTTGCCGCGGAGAGAGGGCTTCTGGCGTAGCTCCACTGAAATCCCAAAAGTGTTCTCTGCAGCAGAGTCGTTTCTCTCGAGTCTATCGCGATCAGCCAGCCAAGAGGAAAAAATGTAGTCTGCCATAGATCCTTCATCGCTGGCTTTTTATCTGCCTCTTCTGAGAGAATGGGATTATGGGTTTTCTCCCATAGTGCTCTCTGGCCCAATGACTTTAAGGGAGGTGTGAACTCTCTTGAAGTTAGAAAGTGTACTTTGTGAAGCTAGCATACTTGTGGAGTCCAATGAGTAAAGGTGGGAACACAAGCCTTGTCTTGATTAGTTCTACTTAGTACCTTGTTTCAGGTTCTGGCCAAAACAACTTCTTGTAAGATTAGATCAACTCTAATTACTTAGCAGTTAGTAAGGATTCCAACATCTCCCCCTTTCTTTTGTTTTAAAATATAGGGGGTTTCTGAGGGGGTACACATAAATCCATCAATATGGGCCAGAACTTTGTAACAGATATACATGGTATATACATAAATCCATCAATATGGGAGGCATTATACATAATTTACATGAGCACATAGCAATATAACACAGGCTAGTAGTAATGTAACAAATAACAAGAATCAATCTGAAAATTTACACATGTCCATAAGTCCTAGAAACAGTCCAATAGGATTCCATTGTCCATTAGTTCATGTGCCAGGAATCTAATAATTCTTATGAGCACAATCAGCAACAGAACCACCCGATATTTCTTGGGTCTTCTCCTTTGTTTCAAGGGTCTGCTCCATCTTTCTGCGATGGACAAGGCGAATGCGGCTCGTAGGCACCCATCTGATTCCTTCTCCACCTGTAGAGATGCAAGCAAATCCTCTCCCCCAAGCAGTTAGTCTATCTGGTCCCTTCCATTCACCACTTTCTGGGTCTCTCCACATCACCTGGCGATTATCTAAAGATAGTGGAGCTGCTCGCACTGGACACTGCTCTTCTGGTGGGTTATAAAACCTGTCTGCTGGAGCCAGTGCATCTTTATCAAAGATTAAAAAATTAATGGTATAGAGAACTAAATTTAGAAGTTCTCTAGGGTTACCCGTGGCTCCTCCTTTCTTTTGTTTTTGGAGGAGTGTCTTAATGTCTCTGTTTCTTCTTTCTATTATTGCTTGACCTTGAGGATTGAAGGGTATGCCAGTAGTGTGTAGAATCTTATACTGTGCACAAAAGTGTTCAAAATGTTTGGAGGTATATGCCGGTCCATTATCTGTTTTTATTTCTTGTGGCACACCCATAATTGCGAATGCTTGAATGAGGAATTCAGTGACCACTCGGGCTGTCTCTTTTGCTGCTGGTATGGCAAAAGTGAATCCTGAAAAGGTGTCTACCACAACGTGGATAAAAGACAGACGACCAAAAGATTTATAATGAGTCACATCCATTTGCCAGATTTCATTGGGTCTCAAACCACGAGGGTTCTTCCCTGGAGGCAGTGTAGGAGCGTGGAAGGGAAGGCAAGCTGTACAGCTTTTCACTATGCTCCTAGCTTCTTCTTTTGTAATCCCAAACTGTAAACGCAAAGCTCGAGCAGCCTGATGGTATTTAGAATGGGATTCCTGGGCCTCCTGAAATAAAGGCGTACTGGCCAACATAGTTAAAAGGCTATCTGCCTTTGAATTTCCATCAAAAATAGGACCTGGAAGTCCACTATGTGAATGGACATGCAGGATATAAATCTTTCCTGGATGCTTTCTCACTTGCTCTTGAAGTTCCTTAAAGAGCTGATATATATTAGAAGCTGCAAATTTTATTTGGGCTGTGGCAATTCTTTGTACCACACACCTACTGAATAGGCTGAATCAGATATTATATTTATGTCGCCTGGGTAATAAGTGAGAGCTAGCATGATCGCATATAATTCGTTCTGCTGAGTGGACTGAAAAGGAGTTCTGACTACTCTTTTTACTGTTAGATCATGAGAGTATACAGCACAAATATTTTGTTTGGCTGCGTCTGTAAAGATGGTTGGTCCTTCAAGAGGAACCTTAGAAACCTTCTCTTCAAAAATCCATTGCCAATTATGCAGTAGTCTGGTTATCTTTAATGGAGATCCATGTGCAAAATTTGGAGCCATGGCCAATAAAATCTGCCACTCTGGGATGGTTTCACAGCATACATTAATTTGTGCATTTGTATAGAAGGTATATATCTTGTCAGGTCTTGTCCCAGATAATTGTACTGCTCGCTTAATGGCCTTTATAGAATTCTAGCCACAAGCACTGGGTAAGGCGTAAGGCTTTGTTCTGGTTGTGCTGGGAGGTTCACCCACTCTATCACACTGTCTCCTTGATGAAGGACTGCTGTGGGTGCTTCTTTCGTAGCAAAAACTGATATTTCCAAGGGTTTTTGAGTTACTCTCTCAACTACATTGGATAAAGCCAGTTCAACTTCTCTCAAGGTCTCTTGAGCTTCTTTTGTAAGCCGGCGTGGTGAATTTAAAGCAGTGTCTCCCCTTAAAATGTCATATAGGGGTTGCAATTGATTGGTAGTTAAACCTAATACTGGACGCATCCATTGGATATCTCCTATTAATTTTTGGAAATCATTTAAGGTGTTCAACCTCTCTGTTCTTAAAGACAGTTTTTGTAGTGTAAGTGCCTTAGGATATATTTCATATCCTAAATATTGAAAAGGAGCATGCCTTTGAATTTTTTCTGTAGCGATATGAAGTTTGTAGTATCTTAGTGTTTCTATGGTTTTTTGTAGACATGCTTCTAGAATTTGTTCCTCAGGTGCACAACCCAATATATCATCCATATAATGTAATAGCATAACTTTTGGAAATGCTTTTCTTATTGGAGCAAGAGCAGCAGCAACATACATTTGACACATAGTGGGGCTGTTCTTCATACCCTGTGGCAAAACCGTCCATTCATATCTTTTATAAGGCTCAGCTAAATTGACACTGGGCACCGAAAAGGCAAATCTCTTCATATCCTCCTTATCCAGAGGAATGGAATAGAAACAATCCTTGATGTCTATAACCCAAAGAGGCCATTCTCTAGGAAGCTGAGTAGGAGATGGAAGTCCAGGCTGAAGAGTTCCCATAGTTTCCATCTGTTCGTTCACTTTTCTTAAATCAGTGAGCATCCTCCATTTTCCTGATTTCTTTTTTACAACGAACACTGGGGAATTCCAAGGACTTAGAGAAGGTTGTAAATGCCCTTGTTCAAGTTGCTCCTGTACTATATCTAATAAGGCCTGAATTTTATCGCTACTTAAGGGCCACTGTTCTATCCACACTGGTGTATCAGTTTTCCATTGAATAGGAATAGGTGAAAGTGTTGGCAGGCCTTCAACAGCAGCCCTTCTTAAAAAACCGAAGTACTCATTTTTAACCCCAATTGTTGTAAAACGTCTCTTCCCCACAGATTGATGGGGATTTTTTCAACTATAAAAGGAGTAAAAACTCCTGTTTTGCCTTCAAAAGTCCATCTCATAGGGGCAGCACTAACTTCAGCTGCTATTGATCCTCCTACTCCAGACATATAGGTATCTGCTTTAATCTTTGGCCAGTGACTGGGCCAACTGGCACCTTTAATAACTGTACGATCCGCACCTGTGTCTACCAATCCTTCCAATGGTAGGCCATTTATATAGATAGTGAGCATAGGTCGGTCAGCCGTTACTGCTGCTGTCCAGTATATTTCTGGTTTTTGTGGTCTGGAGTCAGAACCTGGGTGACTATCACGAGGCTGCTTATTAGGATTCTGTATGAGTAACCCTGATGCTACTACGTCTCCTGGGTGATAAGTCACACATTGACTACCTGTATTAGTGACTGGGATATTATCTACACATTCCCCAGTTTCCCACATCAGTGTGTGGACGGACACTGTTTTGTACATACAAGAAGGTGAAATGGTCAAGCCTACTGTGCCTGGAGGTAAGGGATCCATAGGCTGGAGAGGAACAGATTTCACCTCTCCAGGGGGTATCTCAGTTGTCCCAGCTGCATACAGCTCTATTCTCCCCAATTGTAATTCCTTTCTCCCATCAGGTTGCTTCCTGGCTGGTTGACTGTGTAATCCCCTTCTCCCATCATATGGCTTTCTGGCTGATTGGTCATGTCTGGGTATTGGACTTCTAGGCACTCTCTGGGTGCACCATTGGCTGCCATCATGCCCCAAGTGTTTTTTGCCTTGGGCCCTGGGGCTGGGCCCCTCATCCCGTTTCCCTGAATCTGTCTGCATTCTGAGGCCCAATGGAAGCCTCTGTTGCATTTTGGACATGGGGTTTGGGGTCTTGTTCTCCCACCTTGTCTTCCCATTCTATCTCTATACCAACATTGAGCTTTCAGATGTCCTACTTTTCCACACTGAAAGCATCTACGAGTCTCTCTGGAAGTCCCTTGCCAAGAGGGACTCTGTCTTCTCATGTTTGGATTTTGGGAAGTCTGCATCATCGCCTGGCTATAAAAGGCACCTGTGCCCACTGTGGCACAGCGTCTTATGAGTTCCTCTAAAGGAGCATCCTTGCGCAGTCCTAGTATAATTCTTCTGCAAATCTCATTAGCATTTTCCTTAGCAAGTTGCCTTATCAAAATGTCTGTTATTGCATTTTCTCCATTTGTTCTTATGATAGCTGTCTGTAAGCGTCCCACAAAGTCAGCAAAGGGTTCATTTGGCCCTTGTGTTATTTTTGTGAAGGCCCCCCCTTTGTCGTCTTTATTGTGGAGGGAAGCCCACGCTTTGATAGCATTATCAGCAATTTGCTGATATGCTGCTACAGAATAACTAATTTGTGCTGTGACATCTGCATAAGGACCTGTACCTGTTAGTAGGTCACAGGTGATTGCAGTATGAACTCCACTTTGAATATTTTGTTGGGCTTGTATCCTACAGAGTTCACTATATTCAGAAAGCCACAAGTAGTTCTGTCCAGGTTCTAGGCATATTTTTGCTATCGATTTCCAGTCATTAGGGGTCAAGATTTCAAAAGACAAATTTTGCAATAGCATCTTAACATAAGCTGATGTAGCCCCATAAAGAGTGCAAGCTTTTTTCAGGTCTTTGAGGATTTCTATATCAAAAGGTGAGTATCTTCTACTTTCTTGACCTGAAGAATTAAACTGTTGAATTACAGGAAAAATGTGGTGTTGAAATTCTGCTACATTTTTCCCTTCTTCTCTGGCCTTAATTAGTCCCTTTTGCAATCTAGTCAAAGGAGCAGCTGGATGCTGGGGGGAGGTGCTGGATGCCGGGGGGAGGTGCTGGATGCTGGGGAGGAGGTGCTGGATACTGGGGGGAGGTGCTGGATGCTGGGGGGAGGTGCTGTTGCTGTCACTGCCCCCCCCACTACCCCTCCTCCCTCCATCCAGGAGGGTGGAGTTGATGAAGGAAAGTCAATTACCTGCTCCTCAGGTGGGGCTGAGGCTGCCTCAGATTCACCCCACCCTTGAGCCTCACTTAAGTCTCCCTGCCCTGTGGGGATATGGCCATTAATCTGTTCTTTGTCTTCCTCCTTTATCTCAGGCTTCCCCCTTTGGCTATTCCTAGAGTTTTTTCCTTTTTTCCTAGAACAAGTACGGTATTTTAAGGCTATCTGTATCGTATTATATAAAAAAAATACTTCAATGGAAACTGAACGAGGACCGTTTTCATTGTAATATGCGGAGAGCTGTTGACCAACCAATGCCCAGTTTTTTAGAGAGATTTTCTCTTCCTCTAAGAGCCAAGGGGAGGTGCGTTTTAATGTAGCCAGAAGTCTAGCTGCCTGTCCCCAAGTTACAAGTAGCCCTTGATCTTCTATCAGCTTAAGCAGGCTTTCTATAGCACCACTCCTGGGTGGGTCTGGGGTTGGGGGGGTTGGGGTGGGGGATGGAGAATCTTTACCTAGGATCTGTCCCATTTCAGCCAAAAAAGGTTGTACTCACTCAGTTCCTGGTCACTGGAGACTTCTTGTGAAAGTAGGGTCCTTGGTTCCCACGCTTGGGCGCCAAATGTTAAGAGTTCAAAATGTTGGAGTTTGTTCTCAGAGGACAGCCGGTTTAGAGGCTTAGAGCCCTTCGGATGTCTCCAAATCCAAAGGTTCTGTCCTTCAGCCTCTGCCTCTGCCTTCTTCTGCCTCCAACAGAGATGGAAGATCTCTCTTATCTCCTTCTGGGGAGCCCAGCCACCAACTTGCCGCGGAGAGAGGGCTTCTGGCGTAGCTCCACTGAAATCCCAAAAGTGTTCTCTGCAGCAGAGTCGTTTCTCTCGAGTCTATCGCGATCAGCCAGCCAAGAGGAAAAAATGTAGTCTGCCATAGATCCTTCATCGCTGGCTTTTTATCTGCCTCTTCTGAGAGAATGGGATTATGGGTTTTCTCCCATAGTGCTCTCTGGCCCAATGACTTTAAGGGAGGTGTGAACTCTCTTGAAGTTAGAAAGTGTACTTTGTGAAGCTAGCATACTTGTGGAGTCCAATGAGTAAAGGTGGGAACACAAGCCTTGTCTTGATTAGTTCTACTTAGTACCTTGTTTCAGGTTCTGGCCAAAACAACTTCTTGTAAGATTAGATCAACTCTAATTACTTAGCAGTTAGTAAGGATTCCAACAATAGCTTTTTTTCAGAAAGAGCAGATTCTGAGAAGAATAATAGCAGATAGTCTTCAGACAAAACCCCAAAGGGGGATATAATCTGGCCTCCATCCCACAAAGCTCTCTGAGAAGAAATTATAAAAGATCTCAAAAGACAGCTACAAGAAAAATGGGGAAATGAAAGAGAAGCTGTGCAATAGAGTATGGAAAAAGCATATAACTCACTAAAAGATTTGATAAAATGGAAAAAGAAAACAATTTCCTGAAATGTGATTTGGAAAAAGTAAAGAACTCCCTGAGAAACAGAATTTGTGAATTGGAAAAGATAAAGAACTCCCAGGAAAGTAGGATTTATGAATTGGAAAAAGAAAATAACTCATGGAAAAAAATTCTATAAAGCAAAACAACTCATTTAAAAACTCAACTGGACATATACAAAAAAGAAGTTTTAAAAAGTTAATGAAGAAAATAACTCATTAAAAATCAGAACTGAACAAATGGAAATGAATGATTCATTGAGACATCAAGAATCGGTCAAGCAAAACCAAAAATAGGAAAAAATATTAAATATCTACTTAGAATAACAACAGACCAGGAAAATAGATCTAGGAGAGATAATCTAAGGATTATTGGTCTTCTTGAAAACCATGATGAAAAAAAGAGCCTGGACATTATTTTTCAGGAAATCATCAAAGAGAACTGTCCAGATGTAATAGAATCAGAAGGTAAAATAGGCATTGAAATAATTCATCAAACACCTTCTGAAAGAGACCCGAAAATAAAAACTCCAAGGAATATTGTGGCTAAATTTCAGAATTATCATACTAAGGAAAAATATTACAAGCAGACAGAAAAAAAAAATTCAAATAGTGAGGAGCCACAATAAAGATCACTCAGGATACAACAGCTTCCACATTAAAAGATCAAAGGGCCTGGAACCTGATATTCTGAAAGGCAAAAGAATTTGGAATGCAGCCAAGAAGAAACTACCTAACTAAACTAAGCATTTTCTTCCAGAGAAGAAGATGGAGATTCAATGAAATAGGTGGATTCAATTTATTCCTAATGAAAATCCAGAGCTAAACAAAAATTTTGACCTCCAAATATAGGACTTAAGAGAAGCATAAAAAGATAAAAATGACTCTTGGAAACTGTATTTCTGTAATGGGCATACATAAAGAGCATGTGTATAATTTGATTTTACTGGCATAATATAAAAAGGGGAATTAGAAGTAGAAAGGGGGTTGTATCAGAAAAAAGGAAAAGTGGAGGTAAAAAGAGGGAAATTATATCTCATGAAAAGGCAAAGGAAACCTATCATATCTGAGGGAATTAAGGGAGGGGGAAGAATATTATGTGAATCTTATTCTCATCAGATTTGGCTCAAAGAGAAAATATTAGACATATTTGGTTTACAGAGAAACTTCTCAGAGAGAAAAAAGGAAAAGGAAAAGAATAGGCTAAATAGAAGGGAATACAGAATAAATAAGGAAAAGGTTAAGGAAGGGAGAGGGACTCAAAGGGGATGGGAGGGATTTTAAAGAGGGAGAGCTACATGAGGCAAGTTTAATACTGGGTAGGGGGAGAGGGGGAGAAAGAAAAAGAAAAATATAATCTGGGGATAATAAGATGCCAGGGAATATAGAATCAGTAGCTTTAATTGTAAATGGGAATGGGATGAACTCTCCCATAAAGTGGAGGTGGATAGCAGATTAGATCAAAAGCCAGAATTCTACAATATGTTGTTTACAGGAAAGACAGTTAAAGCAGGGTGATACATACAGAGTAAAGGTAAAAGACTGGAGGAGAATCTATTATGCTTCAGATGAAATAAAAAATGCAGTGGTAGCAATCCTTATCTCAAATCAAACAAAAGCAAAAATTGATCTAATTAAAAGAGATAAAGAATGAAACTATAACTTGCTAAAGGGTAGCATAGACAATGAAGCAATATCAATACTAAACATATATGCATCAAGTAGTATAGCATCTAAATTCCTAAAGGAGAAGTTAAGAGAGTTGAAAGAAGAAATAGACAGCAAAACTATAATAGTGGGTGATCTCAACTTTGCACTCTCAGAATTAGATAAATCAAACCACAAAACAAATAAGAAAAGTTGAAGAAGTAAATAGAATATTAGAAAAGTTAGGTATGATAGCTCTCAGGACAAAACTGAATGGAGACAGAAAAACATACACTTTCTTCTCAGCAGCTCATGAAACCCATACAAAAACTGACCATATATTAGGACATAAAGACCTCAAAATTAAGTGAAGAAGGGGAAAAATAGTAAAGGCAATCTTTTCAGATCATAATGTAATGAAAACTATATTCAACAAAAAGCTAGGGTAAATACACCAAAAATAATTGGAAACTAAATAATCTCATCCTAAACAATGAATGGATGAAACAGCAAATCATGACATAATACATTCACCAAAGAGAATGACAACAATGACACAACATACCAAAATTTGTGGCATGCAGCCTAAGTGCTAATAAGGGGAAATTTTATATCTCTAGAGGCTTACTTGAATAAAATAAAGAGAAGATCAATGAATTAGGCTCTTAAAAAGCTAGAAAAAGAGGAAATTAAAAATCCCCAATCAAATACTAAACTTGAAATTCTAAAATTAAAAGGAGAAATTAATAAAATTGAAAAAAAAACTACTGAATTAATAAATAAAACTAAGAGTTGGTTTTATGAAAAAAAAAAACAAAATAGATAAATGTTTGGTAAATTTGATTAGAAAAAGGAAAAGGGAAAATTAAATTGTTAGTCTTAAAAATGAAAAGGGAAAACTTTCCAACAGAGGAAATTAGAGCAATAATAAAGAGTTATTTTACCCAACTTTATACAAATAAACTTGATAACCTAAGTGAAATGGATGACTACCTTCAAAAATTTAGGCTTCTCAGATTAACAGAGGAGGAAGTAAATTGCTTAAATACTCCCATTTTAGAAAAGAAACAGAACAACCTATTAATCAACTCCCTAAGAAAAAATCCCCAGAACCAGATGGATTTACATGTGAATTGTACCAAACATTTAAAGAACAATTAACTCCAATGTTATATAAACTATTTGAAAAAATAAGGAATGAAGGACTCCTACCAAATTCCTTTTATGACACAGATATAATACTGCTACCTAAACTAGGTAGGTTGAAAACAGAGAAAGACAATTATAGACCAATTTCCCTAATGAATACTGATGCAAAAATCTCAAATAAAATATTAGCAATGAGATTACAGAAAATCATCCCCAGGCATAATAAACCATGACCAAGTAGGATTTATAACAGGAATGCAGGGCTGGTTCAACATTAGGAAAATTATTAGCATAATTAACTATATCAATAACCAAATTAACAAAAACCATATGATCATCTCATAGATGCAGAAAAAGCATTTGATAAAATCCAACATCCATTCCTATTAAAAACTCTTGAGAGTATAGGAATAAATGGACTTTTCCTTAAAATAGTCAGTAGCATCTATTTAAAACTATCAGTAAACATCGTATGTAATGGGGATAAACTGGAACCATTCCCAATAATATCAGGAGTGAAACAAGATTGTCCACTATCACCATTACTATTCAATAATGTTTTAGAAAACTAGCTTTGGCAATAAGAGTTGAGAAAGATATTAAAGGAATTAGAGTGTGTAATGAGAAAACCAAATCATCACTCTTTGCAGAGATTCCCCCAAAAAGCTATTAGAAAGAATCTGTAACTTTACCAAAGTTGCAGGATATAAAATAAATCCACATAAATCATAAGCATTCTTAAATATCATTAACAAAATCCAACAGCTAGAGATACAAAGAGAAATTCCATTTAAAGTAACTGCAGATGGTATAAAATATTTGGGAATCTATCTGCCAACAGAAAGTCAGGAACTATATGAGCAAAACTACAAAACACTTCCCACACAAATAATGTCAGATCTAATCAATTGGAAAAATTTTAAGTGCTCTTGGATAGGTCAAACAAATATAATAAAGATGACACTACTACCTAAACTAATCTATTTATTTAGTGCTATACCAATCAGACTCCCAAAAAAATATTTTAATGACCTAGAAAAAATAACAAAAGTCATCTGGAAGAACAAAAGGTCAAGACTTTCAAGGGAATTAATGAAAAAAAAAAATCAAATGAAGGTGGCCTTGCTGTACCAAATCTAAAACTTATATTATAAAGCAGCGGTCACCACAAACCATTTGGTATTGGCTAAGAAATAGCCTAGTGATTAGTGGAATAGGTTAGGTTCACAGGACAAAATTGTAAATAACTATAACAATCTAGTGTTTGATAAACCCAAAGACCCAAGCTTTTGGATAAGAATTCACTGTTTGACAAAAACTGCTGAGAAAATTAGAAATTAGTAAACATTGACCCACACTTAACACCCTACACGAAGATAAGGTCGAAATGGGTTCATGATCTAGGCATAAAGAATGAGATTATAAATAAATTAGAAGAACATAGGATAGTTTACCTCTCAGTCCTGGGGAGGAAGAAGGAATTTGTGACCAAAGAAGAACTAGAGTTTATTATTGATCACAAAATAGAAAATTTTGATTATATCAAATTAAAAAGGTTTTATACAAACAAAACTAATACAGACAAGATTAGAAGGGAAGCAATAAACTTGGAAAACATTTTAACAGTCAAAGGTTCTGATAAATGTCTTATTTCCAAAATATATAGAGAATTGACACTTATTTATAAGAAATCAAGCCATTTTCCAATTGATAAATGGTCAAAGAATATGAACAGACAATTTTCGGATGAAGAAATAGGAACTATTTCTAGCCATATGAAAAGATGCTCCAAATCATTATTAATCAGAGAAATGCAAATTAAGACAACTCTGTGACCCCACTACACACTTCTCAAATTGGCTAGGATAACAGGAAAAGATAATGCTGAATGTTGGAGGAAATGTGGGAAAACTGAGACACTGATACATTATTAGTAGAATTGTGAATGCATCCAACCATTCTGGAGAGTGATTTAGAAATATGCTCAAAAAGTTATTAAACTATACATTCCCTTTGATCCAGCAGTGTTACTACTGGGCTTATATCCCAAAGAGATCTTAAAGAAGGGAAAGGGATCTCTATGTGCAAAAATATTTGTGGCAGCCCTTTTTGTAGTGGCTAGAAACTGGAAATTGAATGGATGTGCATCAATTGGAGAATGGCTGAATAAGTTATGGTATATGAATGTTATGGAATATTATTGTTCTGTAAGAAATGACCAGCAAGATGATTTCAGAAAGGCCTGGAGAGACTTACGTCCTGAGTGAAATGAATAGAACCAGGAGATCATTATACACTTCAACAACAATACTATATGATGATCGGTTTTGATGGACGTGGCTCTCTTCAACAATGAGATGAACCACATTAGTTCCATTTGTTCAATAAGGAAGAGAACCAGCTACACCCAGTGAAAGAACTATAGAAAATGAAAGTGAACCATAACATAGCATTTCCACTCCTTCTGTTTTTGTCCACTTGCATTTTTGATTTCCCTCTCAGGTTATTTTTACCTCATTTCTAAGTCCTATTTTTCTTGTGCAGAAAAATAACTGTATGGATATGCATAGATATATTGTGTTTACCATATACTTTAACATATTTAACATGTATTGGGCTATCTGCCATCTAGAGGAGGGAGTGAGGGAAAGGAGGGGAAAAAGTTGGAACAGAAGGTTTTGCAAGAGCCAACACTGAAAAATTACCCATACATATATCTTGTAAATAAATAGCTATAATAAAAATATAAAAAAGAAAAAATGTAGAAAAAAAGAAAAAATTTAGAAGGCTATTTAATCTCAATCAAAAATCATTCATGGACTACTTAGAATATGCAAGGCAGTGTGCTAGGCAATGTAATGGATACAATAAAGTATAGGGCATAGTCTCTGCCTTTAATGAACTTATCATTTAGTTGAGAAGAAAGACATATGTATAGAAATATTATCAACATTATAGGACAGCATATAGTAAGTGACTAAGGAAAGATACAGCTAATAAATGTAACTAGTGTTTACTGAGGTGGATAGACAACCAGGATTTTGTCCAAAGGCATTTCAATAAAATATGTTGATGGTTTTAATACTGAAATTCTCAAAAATATAGTTATAAATGTGCCCATTTGTAAAATTGTGTGGTAAGATAATAATAATTAGTGAGGTATTCCATAAATATAGTAATTTACATTATAAATAATTTTAAAACTGCACATGTATATTAGAGGGATTACATTTGATAGTTAAGCAACATAATTAGATTTTCAAACATTTTCTGGGTAATTAAAATTGCACTGAGTGCAACAATAGTGGAAACATGAATTTAAAGTACAACAGTCACACTATGCACTAAATATGTTGAGGATAAGGATGAGGTGGACAGAGTTCATACTGGCTCAGGAAAGACAATTGTTAAATTTATATTGTGAGCAGTTATGCCTCATAAATGGTCAAACATTATATATCAGGACTTGATTTGCTGTTTGCTGATTGTCTAGACCTAAGAAAATGATAGGGAAAATATTGCAAAATTAAGCTTAAAAATGTTTCATGGGTGCTTTTGTTTCCCCTGGAAAGTTGATTGTTAAACATTTATCAGTTCATATTTAATTTAACCTTATTAGACTTAGAAAACATTATGGAAGGCATAAACATTTTGATAATAATGACACAAAGGAGATCTTTTGACTAATAGGCACTCTAAATTCATTTTCTTAAACTGTGGTTTGTAGCTGCACATGGGGTCATGTAACTGAATGTGGATGTCACAAAATTATGATTTATTATCAATAAATGATTTGAATATCTGTTTTATATACTTACTTAACCAGGGTCACATAAAAATTTCCTGGGCAAAAAGAAGTTGTGAGTGGAAAAGTTTAAGAAGTCCTGCTTTAAACAATATTCTTACAATAAACATTAAATACTTATCTACTTGAAATCTAAAAGGGAATATAAGAGATATAAACTAAAGAATTAGTTACAGAACAAGTCCTCATACTGTATAGGCACTAAAAACAGCAATAGTGATGTTGATACGAAATTAACCTAAGCTGCTATTTCAAGAGAAATATGTAAACATATATTAAGTACATTCGCCTACTTTGTTCTAAAAGAAAGGTAGAGAGAAGCTAATGGTGAATATTTTCTTTCCTATACTGCATACATTTTCTATATTCTAACATAAATTGCTTAATAAGGATATGTATATACAATTGAAATTAGTAAACCCTGTAGAAGCTAGACTTGAGAGATCTGTTTAAACAAAAAAAAAAAATCTTATTTTCAAGAGTCCATATACCATCCTCTTCTGAACAATATAAAGAATACCCACTCCACTGATTTGATTAAGCATTAAGTAAGTAAATTGTTAGACATATCTGATTCAAAGAAATCTCCAATATTCTCAGAAAAGCCTTACTGGGAAAGGGAGAAATGAATTTCTCTATGTAGTATACAAAATAGTCTCACCAAATGTTAGTGATTATTTTGAATATTTTAGCACTTCCGCCAGAATTTGCAATGAAATTTTACTCATCAAAATTCTCAGCTAAATTTCTATCGTATATTTATCCAAACAGTTCCAAATAATATAACCAATTAACAAAGCAATCTTCTGATTTATCAAAATTAAGCAAGACTGTGGAAGGATTTTATAAAATGGGAGATCTAAGATACAAGTAACTTATGAAAACTTTAGGATCCAATGAAGGAGTGGGCTGGGAGAAGAATATTACAACAATAACTAATGAGCATTACAAACTCATGAGGAAAATGTTCCTTATGTCAAAAAGTCATCTAAAGTATACAATATATTCCAGTAGCCCTGACATCTGGAGTTTTACAATTAATAATCCTACTAATTTCTTTTTTTATTATAATAACTTTTTATTGACAGAATCCATGCCAGGGTAATTTTTTACAACATTATCCCTTGCACTCACTTCTGTTCTGATTTTCCCCCTCCCTCCCTCCACCCCCTCCCCTAGATGGCAAGCAGTCCTATATATGTTAAATATGTTGCAGTATACTCTAGATACAATATATGTTTGCAGAACTGAACAGTTCTCTTGTTGCACAGGGAGAATTGGATTCAGAAGGTATAAATAATCCGGGAAGAAAAACAAAAATGCAAGCAGTTTATATTCATTTCCCAGTGTTATTTCTTTGGGTGTAGCTGCTTCTGTCCATCCTTGATCAATTGAAACTGAATTAGCTCTCTTTATCGAAGAGATCCACTTCCATCAGAATACATCCTCAAACAGTATCGTTGTTCAGGTATATAATGATCTCCTGGTTCTCTCATTTCACTTAGCATCAGTTCATCTAAGTCTCACTAGTCCTCTCTGTATTCATCCTGCTGGTCATTTCTTACAGAACAATAATATTTCATAAGGTTCATATGCCACAATTTACTTAACCATTCTCCAATTGATGGGCATCCATTCATTTTCCAGCTTCTAGCCACTACAAATAGGGCTGCCACAAACATTTTGGCACATACAGGTCCCTTTCCCTTCTTTCATATTTCTTTGGGTAATCCTACTAATTTCAAAGAAACTAAATGTCTATGAGCTTTTGATTCCAAATGTTTTATATTCCTTAACAAATTGGTAAAAAAAAATCTAATCTTCTTTATACAATTCTTATAAGAGATGAAAGTTTTGTTATCTGCAGAAAAATTGCATTTTTCATAATGAGATGAAAAATGAAGATATATCACTTATTTTTATTGCATTTTGGAAAATTTTAAAAGCCAATGACATTCTACAAACATCCATTCACTGCTCCAAATAATTAATGGAACAAAATGGGCCCATTCCACCTAGTTTTAATTGGGAAACATGATAGCAAATCAGAAGAAGCTAATCTTGCAGAAGTGGGAAGAGAATATCCACTAAAATACTGTGGTCAACAAAGTTTTCAATCTTTCCTCCTTGATAAAACAATCAAATCAGAACATATGCTAGGAATATAATTATATAATATGAAGACATTTATATCTATGGATCCCATATGATTTCAACTAGTGATGCATTCTGAAGTATATGCAATAAATTCCAAGAATCTTTCTTTGTCTGAACACCACCATGACAAGTAGGAGGATGTGGAGAAAAAGTTTTTTCAGTGTTCTTTTTGTTCACTAATTCAACACAGTGTCCTCTTAAAATGGTTCATTAGACCTTTCCTTTAAAAAACAAACCTACAATATTTGTCACTAAAACTGATTAAAACTGAAAACCTGTGGCTATGAAAGATTAAAAATAGAACCTATTTAATCCCCACCATACAAGTGATTATTAGGTTAATACCATCCTATGCAGTTGTAGCTCTACCATCCAATAGCTTTTTTCTAGTGCTAAAATAAAAACCATTAAGGGAAATAACACAGAGATTACTGCTCTTAGCATTTAATAGTATATTGGATTCTTTGTGTTTGTTTGCATTTGTTTAAAATAAGTGTCTTAGAGAAAATTAAGCTCTAAGCTGAGGCTAGTATTTGGAATCCTAGAAAGGGCTTTTGGGGGCAATTTAACTTTTCTGTGTATATTTGTAACAAGAGATAATGTGACAATAGATGTACCATTCTCAGAACAAAGCACTGGTGATACTTTCTATTCTGACATTTGACAAAGGTAAAAAAAAAATGTGATTAGTAGTTCAGGGATAATGATTTAGATTTTTTTAAATGTCACATACTCCATTTATGACAACAGCAAATGCTGATTACAGCTGTTTAGGGCCCAACTGACATCATTGACAATGCGGGCACAAGGTCAAAGAAATAATTCCTAAACAGCCATGGTGGTCACAGCTTCCTCAAAGGACAATGAAACAAATACTGAAGAATTGAGAAAGATTGGCTCAGCTGGGTTATTTCTGAGGCTTGAACTGAACCAGGAACTCTGGCTTGAATTGAACCAGGAACTCTGCATACCTCCAGGCAAGGTTATGAACAAGAAAAGTGAAATTACAAACTTTACCATACATTATTTCCTTGAGTAATGTATATGAAACAAAAAGGATAGAGGATGGAGATTTAATGAATAGGCTTGGGTTATCTCGTGTACATAATATATGACTATATTATGTATATGATAGACTTTCATTCTTGTAGTCTACAGGAGATGAGCAAATTCACTGGATTATATCCTACAAAAGAGATACCATTTTGATGAGGTATAATTGGGTTTATGTTTTATTAGTAATAGAAAATAAGTCACATTACCCGCATAAATGCTTGATGACTCTTGCAGTTTTCTGTAATATTGGATACACTGATGCTTCCTGAAATTACATCTGATGTTCCATTAGCAGAAAAGTAAAATCTTGATGGTGAGTCAGCCTTTCTGCCCACATCCAGGCTCATATTATAAAGCAAAACTGCAATATCAAAGAAAGGATAGTCATTAACACCAATTCTCAAACAATAATTAACATTAAGAAATTTGTATAGTTTATTATTGTTGATAATAATGCTGTTAAATTGCACCAGATACTATGTTCCTCATCAAATAGACTTTTGAAAACACTTGAAAGAAAGAAAAAAATAGTAAAAATGCACTTAATATTTATTTACATAAAAGTTCAAAAATATTTACATACTGTTTCATTAAAATTATGACAATTTGATTAGAAATTTTGTTAAGCAAAACATAGTAGATACACATCTGCTGGTGAAGCTATTTTAAGAAAAAAATATTTTAATACCCGAAATTTCTGCTAAAATTTAAATAAAAAGAAATAATAAAATACACTCTATTAATTTTTACTAAGTCAGATGTACCCTACAGAAATAATATGCCTCACAAATTTTAACCTGTAAAAGTAATCTATCATTACCTTTTCAAACTAAATAAATCATCTCCTTGAGCAGAAATCAAGCACTTTAGGAAAAGAAATCACTCTTATTTGTGTACTATAGCATCATTTAATACACTTGAGTCATCCTCTCAAGGAAATCTGAAAAGATTAACACATTTCCTAAAATGCTTGTTTATCTTTTAGGAGTAACTTAATCATGTCATCCATTTTTTCCAAGAACTGATAATGTACTAGGGGTCCTCAAACTATGGCCTGCGGGCCAGATGCGGCAGCTGAGGATGATTATCCCCCTCACCCAGGGCTATGAAGTTTCTTTATTTAAAAGCCCACAAAACAAAATTTTTGTTTTTACTATAGTCCAGCCATCCAACAGTCTGAGGGACAGTGAACTGGCCCCCTATTTTAAAAGTTTGAGGACCCTTGTAAGAGATGCAGAATTTCCATTTATTGTTACAATAATGAAGCTAAGCACTTCTGGGCAAAAATTACAGTTTCCAAAGCTTAGTTCAGTGGAAGTTTTTGTAGGTAAATAAATAAAAGTGAACCAATTCAGTAAGTGTAAAATGGTAGCAGGCAAACAGGGAGTGAAAGAAAAAGAACAAACTACTTCTATTGAGACAAAAAGTACTAGTTGTACTAAATGTACCTCCTTTATGCATTGTCTCCCTTGAACCCCATCTCAGAAAATGGAAAAAAAAAGATGAACCTGTAGCAATTGAGGGGTTATATATGAGACCTCTGGGTTGCATTTAGGCACTTTTCCATTGATTGTAAAAGCAGGGTACAAAGGAAATTAAAAAAAAAAAACTCATAAAGAAGAAAAAATAGAATGTGATAAACCAGGATCTAACATCCAATAAACTGGCTTTTATGTATTGCTAAGTTTCTCACTCTGGGACCATCCATCCCCCTCTAAGTGGCAATCCTGACTACAATTTGACAAGGAATCTTTCTTCTGTTTGCTTCAATTTCCTCAACAGTAAAATGGCTATTTTAACAATAGAATCTATATGTGAAGATCAAATGAGATAATATTTATGAAGCACAGTGCTTGCAACATGGTAGTCAATTAACAAATGTTTTCTCTCCTTCTTTCCTTTTCCTGATTCCTTCCTTCCCTTCTTCCTTCTTCCTTCCTTCCTTTTTTCCCTCTTTCTTTCTCTCTTTCCCTTTCTTTCTTTTTCTTTCTTTCTTTGCATATATATTTATATATTTAATTTAATGTTAGCTGAATCTATAATGATAACAGGTAATCATTGAGTAATTAGTCAATGCTGACTGCTCCTAGTTCTGACTGCCACTAAATTATTGTGTAGCTTCAGATCAATCATTTAACTCCTTTGGATTTCAGTTTTCTTAACTCTAAAATGGAGAAGCTGAAGCAGATAATTTCTAGTATTTCATTCTGCTCTCATGTATTCTATATAATCTATAATTTAAGATGATCATTAAATTGGAATAGTAATCTTTGGATTGTACTATCCACTTTAACATGTTAACTACAGAATTGGTAAATTAATTTGCATAAACAAGTCTAACATACATATACCCATTGCTTTTCCTATTAAGTTTTTTCAAATAATTTGAATTACTTTTAATATTGGCCTGTATACACCATAATTAATAATATAAACAATCAATTTTTATGTATAAATATTGGGTTAATATCTGTTAAACTAAGAATATATTTCAAAGTCAAATATAAATAATTTTTGGATTAACCCTCATTTTGGATTATTCTCATCAGTGCTCTCCTACTAGTAGTATATATAACTGAGAATTGGCTATTAAGAATGTAACTGGCCCTACTCCCAGAAGCTGGTTTGTTGTCATAATAAATCATTAAGAAGCAGGCTGTTCTTCATTTAAATTAGATATTTATCCTGAATTTATATACCATCAAAGCTTCAATGATAATAAACAGGCTGTCCCATATAAAAACACTTTGTTCTCATCAATCCATTTTGTCAAACCAGCCCAACAGAGGCAAATATGGTAGATTATTACAAAATAATTTCGATGACATCTTTTGATTATAAACAGACTTCTCAGATACCTTCAAAGTTGGTTGTACTACAATATATTTGAGGAATATTCAACCTCCTTTTTCAGCACCCCCTGACCTTCAGGTACCTATATGGCAACCTCTTCCTCATCACCCGCTTGCTTCATAAGAATAGGGGAGATTGGAGAAGAAAATACAGATAAAAAACAATAAAATCACTAAGTATCTGCTCTCAAAGGATTCTTGACACATCAGGACCAACACTATATAAGTGTTTTTAAGTATGTAGTGATAAGCATATATTCATCCACCAAATACATAAAGGTAGATTTACCAATATAGCCTGGAACTGCTCGGCCTCTATACGAAAAGCAGAGGATCAGGTCCATGCATACAGAAGGTTGTCCATTTTCAGTACATTCAAATTTAGTTCGGTTCACTGATTGAGGATGTTTTAAAGAAGCCTCAACAATCACTACTGGTCTTGTCCTAGAAAGGAAATAAGGTACATTTTAAATTACAGAATAATTTATCATTAAGGAAATTCACTAATGCCTAAGCCTTAAAAAGTGGCAATCATAATTTCAAGCACTTTTTTTTATCAATACCTGCACATACACACATACACACACACACACACACACACACACACATATATATATACACATATCTATACATATATACATGTATATACATATTTATACACACAGAGCCAGACAACTACTTCACGTACTGACCTAAGTTAATAGTTTATTTAAAAATCATTAAAATATTTTAACTCTACCTGAAGATACTTATTTAAGGTACAATTCTGGTGAAAAATCTTCCAAGTCAATGACTAAAGTTTAGAATACCATAAAGATAAGGTCACAATCATCTTGCTGATTTTGAAAATTGTCTCTCATCATTTACAATTAAGTCCAATTGTCTTTAAGCATTGAAATGTATCAACCTTACCTCAGCACCACAGCAGAATCAGACCGAAAGGCACCAACTGCTACATCTGGAAAGGGGGAAAATCAGCACAGATTGATGATCACCATTAGTCAAAGGGAACTTTAAATACTGTATAGCATAATCACTTTTCTACTGTATCAAAATACCATTAAGAAATAATTAATTAGATGTTATATGCTAACATCTCAGAATACACTACCTTGTTTTTCTTAAATCAGCTCATTTAGAATGACCCACATTCTTTTTTCTTACATTTTAATAGCTTTTTATTTTCAAAACATATGCAAAGATAATTTTCAACATTCACCCTTGTAAAACCTTATGTTCCAACATTTTCTCCCTTTCCTTCCTTCACCCTCTCCCCTAGACAGCAAGTAATCCAATATATATTAAACATGTACAATTCTTCTACACATATTTCCACATTTATTTATCATGCTATTCAAGAAAAAAATCAGATCAAAAATGAAAAAAAAAATGAAAAAATCAAGCAAACAACAAAAAAGATGAAAATACTATGTTGTGATCCATATTCAGTTCCCATAGTTTTCTTTCTGAATGAAGATGTCTCCCTCTATCACAAGTTTATTGGAATTAGTCTGAATCCCCTCATTGTTGAAAAGAGCAAAGTCCATCACAGTTGATCATCATATAATCTTGTTACTGTGTACAATGTTTTCTTAGTTATATTCATTTCACTAAGCATCAGTTTATGTAAGTCTCTCCAGGCCTTTCTGAAAATCATCCTGCTGATCATTTCTTATAGAGCAATAGTATGACATAACATTCATATACTACAACTTATTTAGCCATTCTCCAAATGATGAGCATCTATCAGTTGTTTCCAGTTCCTTGTCACTACAAAAAGGATGCTACAAATATTTTTGCACATGTGGGTAATGACCTACATTCTTATCAACAGAGCTTGTTAAAACTGAATTGGTAGCCATCCAAGGAAACAGAAGTGTCTACATAGGAATTCTCTCTTCTATTCCTGCCTAGAGGGAAAAGTGAGACTTTGCACAGTCCTCCTTTACTTAAATCTAATTCACTTGCATGTCATGGCATCAACCTGATGTCATGGTCCTCTTCAGAGAATAAAGGACAAACAATAACCTCTGTGAGTAAAGCTTGCTCGCAAACTATAATTGATCAGTTGGAAAACTAACTTCCTCTTTCCCTCCCTTTTTCTCTTCCTCCCTCCTTCCTTCTTTCCTCCCTTTTTCCTTCCTTCCTTTTTTCCTTCTTCCTTTCCTTTTTTCTTTCTTTCCTTCCTTCCTGCCCTTCTTCCCTCCCTCTATCCCTATAGACTATCATACCCTTACCTAAAAATGTTTTTAAAAGCATTTTTTTCTCTTTTGTACCCTGAACTCTTCCAAGATATCAGGGTTTACTGGCTAGCTTTCTTTCTTAAAGACCAAGGCCTTAAACCAAAACCAATCTGATTCTCATTGACTACCAATAAGTCCCTAGGCTAAGTCCCATTTGATAAATGTTTGGGTCCGGATTAATTCAGATTGAATGTACATAGCAATCATTTCTCTTTGGCCAGAAACCCTGAATGTCTTCCTTTCCTAGATTTATTTATTTATTTAGATTTTTTTTTCCCCCGGCTAGATGAAAGAGGAGATTCTTGGCCTCAAGTGATACCTCGCCTTCATCACTGATTCTCAGTCAAGCTGAGACCTGTTGAAGATCCTAGCTTAAAAAGGCCAAAATCTCCCATTTCATCAGAGCCATATCCAATCATCCTGATCCAAATCTGGCCACTGGACTCAGATGGCTCTGCAGGAGAAAGTTAAGCAAGTCACCTGGAACAGCCGTCTCTCCTTCAAATCCACTCCACTTGGATATTATGGCCTTATCTCCCTGATATCATGGTCCTCTTTAAGAACAAAGGACAAACAACAACCATCTCTTCTTATTAACATATAATCATTCTTAATATCTGCTTTCTAGTTCTTTCAAAATTCTCATCCAAAGAATCATAAATCTATATTTAAAGCTGGAAGAATCCTTAGAAATCTTCCAGTCTAATCCTACCACTTAATGGTTGAGGAAGCTAAGGCCCAGAGAAATCAGGTGACTTTTCTAAGATCATAGCCATGGTTGGTTATTCAGTTACTTTAGGAATATTTGACCCTTTATGGCTCCATTTGGAGTTTTCTTGGCAAAAATAGTAGTTTACCTTTTCTTTCTCCACCTCATTTTACAGATGGGGAAACTAAGGCAATCAGGATTAAGTGACTTAACCAGGATTCTATAATGAATAATAGTCTGAGACTGGATTTGAATTCATGAAGATAAGTCTTCCCTGATTCTAAGCCCAGTTTAGTATTTCCTGCACATAGCTGTAATACTAGGATTTGAAGGACCTTAGAGTTTAGAACTAGAAGGGATCTTAAATATTATCTAATCCTTCTCCCTCTTTCTTTCTGGATAAGGAAAGTAAGATTTAAAGTTAAGTGGCTCACAGTAGAAAAGGTATAAGGGAGAGAACCAGAGTGATTCCAAAGTGACCTGATCCAACACCAATCCTTTTCTACTCCACTGAGACAGGTAAGATGATCAAGTTAAGGAGAAAGCTAGATTTCCTCCAGAGATGCTCAGTCACTTTAGAGAAAGCACAGGGCCATTCTCTGAATGCAATCCAATTTTGTAAGTGGATAAAATCTTAACTAGATTAAAGATTTTTCAGATGAGTAGTCTTCTATGACTTTGTGATAAAACACCTTCTACCAATTGTCAAATTTATATTTATAAAATAAATATTTTCATTCACCTGAATATCCATTATGATCTGCATCAATGCCTCCAGATATTGATTGCCCAAACATACTTAAGGTCTGGCTGATCTGAAGTCCTTGGATTCTCTGTAAAAACAAGTGAACTACATGGGAAGATGTTTTGGAAAACCTCATTTTCCAAAAGGAAATAATGAATTAATTTTAACTTTGAGATACCCTCTTTCCATGGTTCTTTTATTGGCATGAAACAGGAACTTGGTCATATAGTTTGGCAAAGAATGATTGTTCAGAATATTCATTCAAAGAAAAATTGCCTCCTTTCAAAAGGTGAAAAGGGGTAGTTTCAGAGCACTGGACTCTCAAATTTTTGCCAGTTCCACCTCACTTTATCCTCACATACCCCTTATTTGTCCCAACCACTAAACACAGTTTGAAAATAAGGCAACTATAGAGTATGGAAAGGCTCTTGAACAAATGAAATATTTGTATAGCACTTAGCAAAGTGCCAGGCACACAGTAGGTGCTATGCAGTTGTTACCTATTATTATTATTTTATTATCCAAGACCTAGCTAAGAACATAATATTTAACTGTATTGATTTTTACCAAATGCTGACAAAAATAGGATATCTAGAAATTAATCCTTATGTCCTATTTCAATCTCTAGATACCAACTTATAAATTTTGCACTATTAGCTGACTTAAAAATGACTTTTTATTGGGTCATATGTACATATAATAAGGGACAGTTGGGTGGCATGGTGGATAGAGTGCCAGGTTTGGAATGAGGGAAATTCATTTGCTGAGTTCAAATCTGCTTCAGATATTTACTAGCTGTATGATGTTGGTTAAGTCACTTAACCCTATTTGCCTCAATTTCTTCATCTATAAAATATGGAGGAGAAGGAAATGAAAAGCCACTCCAGTATCTCCACCAAGAAAATCTTAAATTGGGTCCTAAAGAAGCAAACATGATTCTATTGTACAATAATTCACAGAAGTAAATCATTTGCTTCAATATAAGGTTGCATTTAAATATTCTCACATCAAAAAATTATTTTTAGTTTCAAATGCCACTTCTATACCAGTAATCTTAGAGTCAGTCTTTCTTTTTCAAATTGGAGTGAGCCCCCTTTTTTATGAGATTTTCTCATAAAAATTCTTAAAAAGAATTGTAATGTAAAATATGGAGATAAAATGAGGGATTATGAAACCTTATTGAAAGTTACTATTTGGTGAATCATCTAAGTAGTGACCATTTCTTAATTTGCAAATAAATCGAATGTGAATATCAGTAAGTAGATTTTTTTGATTAATTTGATTTTGCTAACTATACTTTTGAATCAAACCCAGTTAATTAGCATAGAGAACTCTTGGTAAGGAATCTTTCCATTATCATAGATTGGAAACAACTCACCTATAACTTATAGTCTCAGAGAGTTCCCTGGGACACTAAACAGTTGAGTGACTTACGCAAGCTCCCACAGAATTTGTGACAAAGGCAAGACTTGAATCAAGTCTTCCTGACTCCAAAGCCAATCATCTATTTACTATTCCCAATACTAAATTGCCATATTCCTTAACTGTCCTACAAAATACAAAATACTAAATGTATTATAAGGATTTTCTCTTAACACAATCTATGTGGCAAAGATTTGCTCCCCTGTTATTTAGTCAATTAGTCTTGTTCAACTCTTTGTGATCACATATTGTTGGCAAGGATACAGGAGTGGTTTGCCATTCTCCATCTCATTTTTATAGATGAGGAAACTGAGGCAAATAGGGTTAAATGATGTGTCTAGGGCCATATCGCTAATAAGCTGGATTTGAACTCAGATTCTCCTATATTCATTGTTTTACTCTAACCCCTGCATCATCTATCTATCTTCCTATGAGCCACAATTAATAAAGTCTCAAAAGAAACCACAATCACAGTGGCAGAGTTTATTTTTTTAAATAACATAAGTGATTCAAAATCCAACAAAATGTGGGCTCCTTGATGGTAAGGATGATTTAATTTTTTAAAAAATTAAACAGTAGCAAAGTGCCTTGCACATAGTAGGCATTTAATAAATGCTTCTTCATAGGCTGTACAAATGTTGAATTTTTATCATTATTTTAATAAAATAATGGGCTGTTTTATATTAGTTCTACAAACTAACAGAATTAAATATCTCAGTACAACAGAAGGATGTTAGGGCTGTAAGATGCTTTAAAAGTTATCTCATTCAATAATTCTTTTATAAATAAGGCCTGGAAAGTTAAAGTGCCTTTGCTCAAAGATCCAAAGACAGGACTGAAACCATGATTTCCTGACTCAATTTCATAACTCTTTCTATTAAAAATGTGTTCTCTAATTTATCTTCATTCTCATTCTCTTTCTCTCTCTCCTCCCTCTTCCTTTTCCTCATCCTTCCCTCTTCTTCCCTCCTCCCTCATTCCTTTCTCACTCTCTTCTTCTCCCTTCTTTTTCCCTCTTCTTCCTTCCTTTCTCTTCTCTGTCTCTATCATTATCTCTCTCCTCCCATTTCCTTTTCCTTCCTGTTCTTCCTCCTATCACATCCTCTCTTTTTTCTTCTCTTCTCTTATATACAAACACATACACACATCCCAAAGCATTTTTTCTATACCCTCTTCCAAGCCTATTAATATTAGCCATTTAAAGAAAGCTTTTACTGTCAATGTTGTTGTAAAAAAAAAATAGAATACTCACCTGTGAAAAGGATGGTGATATCCCATCTATTCTGCCATTGTAAATATAAATAGCTCCATGTAAATCATCTTCTTGAGGTGCTCCAATGGCAACATCTGCAATAGCAATAAGAAAAATAATTAGTATTCAGAAAAATAGGAGCAAAAATAACCATTTACTTGTGATGTACTAATTTTTGGTTATGCTAATTTGATGACTAACCTTTATGGCATTTTAATTCAAACTGAAAAGAATAAATATTTACTCAGGCAAATACACACAAAATGCCAATGTAGTTTCAGAATAACTCCCATTTCACATAGTCCATTAATATTTGCAAAGATCTCATTTGATCCTATGACACATCCTGTGAGCGAGGTGCCATTATTATGCCCATTTTACAGATAAGGAAACTGAGGCTCAGATAGGAAATTGAAGCTCAGAGAGGCAGACTTGGCCAGTCACATAGCTAGCAAGTATCTGAGGAAAGCTGAAAGTCAGCCTGCCAAGTTCAATTCTATCTACTAATCCATGCTATCTTTTCTATAAAAATAGGAAAAGATTTTAAATATATAAAATCTGTCCTAAAAAACTATATTTCTTGGATTACTTAGGAAGTTAAAATATAAATAATAAAAAAACAATTTTTGTCATGTAAATATCCAAATGGATTACCATAATTTAAAAATGTATTACCTAGGAGCCAAAATAATGATAATGAGTTTTTGTTTATCAAAAATGCTAGGTGGGCCAGTTGAGAATTATGAAAGGGAGTAGATAAGTTCTACTCAAAACAAGATATAGATTGGTGATTATCTCTCCTTACCTAAGAATACACATGGCTGAAAGAAATCACTGTCCAGTGAAATATAAAAAATACTCAAAAATAACTTAAGCATGTAGACAAAGAACAAGTATTTGCATATTCTAGAATATAAAGCAAAATCAAGGGTTTCCTTATTGTCGATAAAGCTGAAACAGAATCTGGGAAAATAAATAACTTCTTCATTTAGCTTCTGTTCTTCCACAATTTCATTTATATAAGGATATTGGAACTGTAATAGACCTCATAGCCTTAGAATCTACAAAACTCTTGGGAAGTTATTTTGAGAGAGAAAATCATTGCCTATTTGGAAGCACAAGATCCCCACGAGATGTTTAACAAAATTTGCAATTATTTTTGGCAAGATGGATCGTTATCTTCAACTGTGCTTTAATACCAAGCGCAAGCATCCAAAAAAATCCAGATAATTTTAACTTGGAATACTCTGGCTGGCTTGGATCATTTGCCCTTAAGGAAGTATGTGTGATAACTCAAGATCCCAAATATATAAACTAACAAATAATTAGCATAGTCTTGTCAGGGAATGGCTTTCACATCATTACACTTTAGAAATAGGAGCCAAGATAAGATGTTTCTAAACAGTAGATAGCTCAGCAGAAAGCAGAAAAGAAAAGCTTAGTTATTACAACATTTGGCAGAAATTTTGAAACAATATAATCAGTAGAAACAGGATTTCCTGCAAAGATAATGTACCTAGCAGAAATGATGTATCCAGTGGAAAACAGAAACATTCTGTTAAATAGAATGTAGCTGTACTTCACCAGAAAACCCTGGCAGCGTAAGCCCTGCATTAGAAGTCAATTGCCTTTACCATATGAATGCCCTGATCACAAATCTCCCATAGTGAGTACCCTTACTGTGTTTTTTACACTCATAAATACTTTCTATATATGGTGTCCCATTTATGTGATTTAACAACCAGTGAAGATGTTCTCCATGTTTTTACAGAGGGATTTTTCATTACCATTTTACATGCTAGACTCTGACTAAATGTACTTTGCTTTGAATTAATGTCTTCTGGATGGCTAATAAAGCAAACACATCACTGGAGGACTCAAGAACTATGCTTTTGAACAGATGTTGAACCACAGAGTATCTCAAACTTAAGGTAGTTTTTCTTGTGTCCATGTATCAGAGAAAGTTGGTACCCTAAATGCTGTATACAAATACCTAAACATATACATACATATACAATAAGCACCAACAAGTAGCTCATATCTACCATAGAGGACAATTAACAATTGCACTAACTAAGGGCTCTGCTTCTACTTCTATTACAAAGACTATCTCCATTATATTCCTACTTAAAATCTCATGATGATATAGTAGTCATCTTGGGTTCTTGAAATCTATGACATTAGATTGCAAGATTCTATAGGTTGTTTTTTGTTGTTGTTGCTATTTTTTTTTAACCATACTAGAAATTCTTTCAATCTGCAGTGATGAACTGTGTGTCCAAGCTCATCATCAGGTTGATAGGTTTGGCTCCCAACTTCCTCTCCCAAACTTACTATTAAATTACAAAGGAATTATGATCTGTGTAGGAACAGAGAAAAGCCACACCAGTGAAATAACAATCCTTGAAGTATGAAGGATAATCATTTGCTTAAGTAAGAAGCCTATAGCTTGAATGCTGATGTAAATCAATTTAAATGCTGACTTAGCTTGGATCCCTGCTGTGAAATGCTATGTGTATGGAAATTCAAGCATAGTTTTATTTATTCATGGGCACTAATGACGTCAATTAAGACAAAACATCTTACTTAAAATAAATAAATGATGAGCCTTCAGAGAAGAAGAATAAATAAGGCTCTCATGAACAACTTTTCAAATTACTCCTTTCTTGATGAAAACTTCATTCACTTTTTAATCTCTGACATATACATGAGCAAACCTAACTTTCTAAAAAATAATGGGATTATTAGATTTTACTAATAAATATATCACATTAGGACACATATTATGGAATATAAGAAAATCAGCCTCCTTAAAATATAAGGAATCCTTTGTCTGTTGCTAGACAGTAACGGGTCTAAAAATAAAATCTCCATCGCCAGATCCTTAGGATTTTCAGAAAATAAGACATGAATGCATGCTCTCTGTAGCTATATCTTTCTCAGTATACTTTATGCCTTGTCACTGAGGCTAGTATCTAGCCCCCTGGGAACCTGATCAAACATCATTATTTAAAATTGCTAGGAATTTAGAATCACCAAAGAATATGAATCTCAGTGAGACAGAGGCATTAGAAGGATTGTAAAAAGTGGGGTTAAAAATGTGTGAGATCCTTGACTTTTGGGTAAATCTTATCCACTCCCTTTCTGCACAAGGTGTCACAAGGTGTCATCCTTGCATTAGCCTCATTTTCTTATTTTCATAGTTTTGACCCCATGTTTGACAAGTTTAACTATGTTGTACTTTATCATGGAATCCCTTGCCTTGTTCCATCACTGTTCATGTTCTGCAAAGACCCAAGGCTGCATTCTTCCTGCCATCTGCCCTCTCTGTTTCAACTCTCATCCTAATGAAGACCTTTGGATTTTAAAAGCCATATGCATTGAATGTGCCCAACCACATTTCACATTCCACATTCCACAATGTGGAATAGTAGATAGACAATATATAGACAGAGATAGATGTAGATATATAGAGATGTGAAAGATGATACAGGCATATAAAAATAGAAATAGAAATATAGAAAAATGGATACAGAGCACATTTTATGTATGTGGAAAAACATATAGATTGATATTTATGTATGTCATGTGAGCATGGGAAAGTCTCTTATTCTTTCCTATCCATACAAGCAACAATCTGAAACTGCCCAGCATAGGTACCCTCATCAGAAAAAGTGCTGGACTCTATGAACAAAGCAGAATAGTTCAAAAAATGCAGATGGGCACCCCAAATATTCATAAGGACTGTTGTGCCTCACCTGTGGTAGAGCATTTTGAGCTTGTAATGACTGATTGACCAAAGTCAGATACACTGTAATTTGACTCTTAGACAGTCACGTCATTTTGGTTCCCTTTCAAAGAGAACCAAACTACAGCCCACAGGCCAGATGCTGCATCTAAGGACAATTATCCGCCTCACCCAGGGCTATGAAGTTTCTTTATTTAAAGGCCCACAAAACAAAGTTTTTGTTTTTACTGTAGTCCGGCCCTCCAACAGTCTGAGGGACAGTAAACTGGCCCCCTATTTAAAAAGTTTGAGGACCCCTGACTTAGAGAATGAAGCACAACAACCAATCAACCAAATTCTAAGTTATAAAGAATTGTATTTCTGCTCTTGTGGAGGGAGATTACAGCAACAAAATAAGAATTCTTTTTTTCTCCCTGAGGCAATTGAGTTAAGTGACTTGCCCAGGGTCACACAGCTAGGAAGTGTTAAGTGTTTGAGGTCAAATTTGAACTCAGGTACTCCTGACTTCAGGGCTGATGCTCTATCCAGTGCACCACCTAGCTGTCCCAAAATGACAACTCTTGAAATCCATCCTGCCCCACCACTCAATCTCAAATAGTTCTCACTTGTAGAACAAATCTTTTATTCTTCTCTGATTGACTATTAAGATCCCCACAATGGTTGTTAACAAACTTTCTTCATTTCTTTAAATCCCCATAACACCCTCACCTTAGCTCTCAGCTAATAACTTCACCTCCTATTTCACTAAGAAAATTGAGGTCACCAATTTCCCTGTCTCCTTGGCTCCAAACTCAAACTCCTTTACATTTTCTAGCATCCTTTGATCTTCTGTTCTAATTTTTGAGGAAAGGTTGACCCTATTTTTACAGCCCATAACCATCTCTCTTCTGTGAGGTTATTACCTTTCTCTTTCTGTCTCTGTCAATCTCTATTTTGGTCTGTTTCTGTCTCTCTGTCTCTCTCTCATCTTCAATATTCCATTTTGTAATAGCTCTCTACTGCTACCTAAAAATATACTCGATTCTCTTATAGCATTAAGTTGATGTTGCCAGTTTCCCAATGTATTATCTATCTTGCCTCCCTTTTATCACTTATTTCTTAGAAAGAGCTATATACTATTTGTTGTGTTTGTGATGCAATAAGGAATAGTGACTACCCCTGAGTCACACAGTTAGTAAGTATTACATGTCTAAAGCAGGATCTGAATTCAGATCCTACTGACTCTAATCCCAGTGCTCTATTCAATGTATCTCTTAGCTGCCCAGCTACATATTCTTAATGTCTTTTCACAACTCACCAATTTTTCAACCTCTATTAGATGTAGTGTTTAGGCTAGCTTTCTAGAGAACCTCAGAACCAGCCCTGATCTTAGTGCAGGAGTGCAGGAGGTAGGGCACCCACCATGAGGCTGGTCAAAGATAGAATGTCTCTCTTCCAGTCCTTCTTAGCCCTTACATACCTTATTGTAATTACATCATTACAGCATACTGATTATGTGTCGACTAGAGAGCAATTGCATTACCATACTAAGTACTAAGTGTATATGTAAACTAGAGAACCATTATCTCATCAATTTCACTGAGTTAACACCTTGTGGTTAAGCCTTCTTACACTATCTTTTTATTGCTTTCATAGTTTATCAACAATTTTTAATGCCAAATTCAATGGCCCTTTCTTAGTCCTTATCCCTTTGAACTTCTCTTTTGGCTGATAACACTCTGAACTACCACCTGCTTCAGGATGGTCTCTTTTCCTTTCTGTGTAAAAGCTCTTCTCTCTTGCTTGCTGGCCTTATTAGTTCCCATGGATTCAGTCATTATCTCTTCACATATAATTTCTATATCTATATATTCAATCATGATTTCTCACTTGAATTCTAGCTCCTTAATGCCAAACTCTACTAAATATGTCCACCTCAAAATGTCAAATTCCATCTTTCCAAAATGGTGCTCATCATCATTTTATCTTCTAATCTCAAATTTCTCCTGTTTCCTCTTTCTTTTAAGGGTTCCAGAATCCTCACATTCAGATTCATAAGACTGGATGCTTCCCTATTCCCAAGGATTCTAGCTAATCAGCCATCAAACCTGCTAATCTCTACCTTTATAATATGTTTCATATCTGTCCCCTTCTCCCTGATCACATGACCACAGCCCTAATTCTGGGTGCCAGCAGCTGTCACATTGAGTATTATGATAATCCCTTAATTGGCCTACTACTACCAGTCTATTCCCTCTCTGATTTATCCTCCACACAGATGAAAGATAATCTTTGTAAAGTTCAGATCTAACTATGTGAATTTACTATTCAATAACCTTTGGCATCTTCCTAATATCTTGAAAGCAAGTTATAAACTCCTTATTCTGGTGTCAGGGTTCTCCACAATCTGGTTCCAGTCTACCTTTCTATTTTACATCACACACATGCTAGCTTTTATATGAGCTGTCCTCTATACATGGAATTCACTGCCACCTTCTGTCCTTCTTTGAAGCTTTGATGCTGCTTTCTGTCATAAAGCTTTTCTTGATTCTGTTTTTAAAGTTCCTTCTTCAAGTTGTTATTATTTAATCATTTTCAATGGTCTGACTCTTTAGAGATCCTTTTTGGGGATGTTTTCTTAGCAAAAACATTGTAATGGTTTACCATTTCCTTCTACAACTCATTTTACAGATGAGGAAACAGAGGCAAACAGAATCAAATGTCTTGCTGGGGTCACACAATTAATGTCTGAAGCCAGATTTGAACTCAGGTCTTCCTTACACCTGAAGCTTTATCCATTGCACCACTTGTTATGTTGTATTCAATTATCTGCATGTATTTGGTATTTCCCCAGGAAAATATAAACTCCTGGAAGACAGGACCTTTATTATTTTTTTCTTTGTATCTTCAATAACTGGCTCAATATCTCTCATGTAAAAATATTTTACACTATCTGTTGAATTGAACTCATTTTTAACATTACAGATCAAAAGGTTTTTTTTAATCTGAATTTTCTATTTGCCTTGAGGACAAATGTGTTTAACCTTTATCATCTATATCACTTAGCACTGTATAAAAGGAAAAAATAATAATGAAGCCCTCCTAATTTAATTTTTCTTGACTTCCTTCAAGCTCAAATTTCAGCATGTGCAGGAAATTCTCTCTGTTCCCCCTTCTCCCCATATGAGATTACCTTCTATTTATTTTGTTTGTGGCTTCTACAGACAGAGTTGTTAGTATGCTGTGTTCCCATCTAGAATATGAACTCTCTGAGGACAGGTACCATTTTATATGCCTTTCTTTGTATCTTCAAATTTAATGCAGTGCCTGCCACAGTATAAATGCTTAATAAGTATTTCCTGGCTAACCAAAACCATATTATCTTTGCAAAATAATCTAAAATGGCTATCATTATCAATAATTCAAAAATTATCAAAATTTTCAAGACTTCCAGGGGTGGAGCCAAGATGGCAGAAAAGGCACACATGACTCTCTAAGCTTCTCTCATTCCCCTCATAACCAACTATTTAATTCAGCCTCAAAAATAGGTCTTCACTGCTTAAATTCATGAAGATTAGAAGCACTACAATTTACCAGCCTAAATCAATCTGGAAGATTGCCAGGAAAGGTTTGTCCTGAGGGGCCAGGAACAGACTAACACAGGCAGTGAGAGACTAGCATCCTGAGCAGACCAGGGGCTGGGGTGATCTCTGTGGCTAGAGAAGTTATAGATACAACTCTGCTATAGGCTAACTGCTCTACCTTGATTACAAAGCAGTAAACTGGCAGAGAAATTAAAGCCTAAAACAGAGGGTACTCTAAAAAAAAAAAAAAAAAAAACACCAAAACCTAAAGATATCTGGCTGTAACCACTCAAACCCAAAAGTGACTCAGGCAGACTGTAAGGCAGCCCTGCAGCCTCGTCCTGCAGTTCGGGGCTTTTGTGGGGGCAGTTACTAATCTGCAAAGCAAAGGGGCACAGCCTGGGCAGCCTCTAATCGGCAGAGTGGGGGGCTCAGCCTGGGGCAATAGAACCTCCCCAGCTGACTGTGCTTCGGGGCAGACACTTGTGGTCCCTGCAAATCCATTCACTGCTCAACTGCTAACACCCACAGCCCCAGGGCAGTATTTGGCTTGGGAAGTGAAACTCTCACTGCTAAGCATCTAGCCCCAGGGCAGTCATTATCTCACACAGCAGAGGGGGGGGAAAGAGGGGTTTCTTTGCAGGGCACTTTCCCAGCTCAGCCCTGCAGGCCTGAGTTACTCCCAGGTGGGGAACTCTTTCCCAGAGCACTCCAGCACCTTGCTGCTTTTTGTAGCCGGCTGGCAGGACAGCTACCCATCCATATACCTTTCACTGCTCTGCAGAGGAAGCTGGTAACCTCCTGGCCTGAAGGCAGACTTTACAGGCTTTAACAAAATGAGTAAAAAAATCAAAAGAACAATTGAAAGTTTCCATACAGAAAAAGAACAGCTTTTCAACCCTGAAGAAACTAATAGCAGACAGTCTCCAGACAATTGTTGGTCCCCAATACAAAAGGATCTCCTAAAAGAGACTATTAAAAACCTTAAAAGAGAACTAGAAGAAAAATGGGAAAAGGAAAGAGAAGCTATGCAAGAGAATACAGAAAAGACAAATAACTCACTAAAAGAAAAATTTGATAAAGTGGAAAAAGAAAACAACTTCCTGAAATGTGAATTGGAAAAGGTAAAAAAACTCCCAAGAAGTGCAGGGAAACAGATATTGTGAATTGGAGAAAGAAAATTACTCATTAAAAAAAAATTAGTGAAATGGAAAAAAATTCCATAGAGCAAAACAACTCAATTGGACATATACAAAAAGAAGTAAAAAAAGCTAATGAAGAAAATAACTCACTAAAAATCAGAACTGAACAAATAGAAATGACTGATTCATTGAGACATCAAGAATCAGTCAAGCAAAACCAAAAAAATGAAAGATTGGAAAAAAAATGCCAACTATTTAGTTGGAAAAATAACAGACCTGGAAAATAGATCTAGGAGAGATAACCTGAGGATCATTGGACTACCTGAAAATTATGATGAAAAAAAGAGCCTAGATACTATTTAACAGGAAATCATCAAAGAGAACTGCCCAGAAGTAATAGAACTGGAAGGTATAATAGGCATTGAAAGAATTCATCGAACACCTTCTGAAAAAGACCCTAAAATAAAGACTCCGATGAATATTGTGGCCAAACTTCAGAATTTTCAGAATAAATAAAAAATTTGATAAGCAGCCAGGAAAAAACAGTTCAAATACCGAGATGCCACAATAAGGGTTATGCAAGATCTGGCTGCCTCAACATTAAAGGATCGAAGGGCCTGGAATCAGTTATTCCAAAAGGCAAAAGAGATTGGAATGCAGCCAAGAATAAACTACCCAGCTAAGCCGTATTTTTTTTTCCATGGAGGAAGATGGACATTTAATGAAATAGAGGAATTCCATTTGTTTCTAAGGAAAAAAAACAGACTTAAACAAAAAATTTGATCTCCAACAACAGAACTCAAGAGAAGTAGAAAAAGGTAAAGGAACTCTTGAGAACTGTATTTCTGTTGTGGATATACATAAAAACCATATGTATAATTTGATTTTACCGATATAACATAAAAAAGGGAAGTAGAAATGGAAAGGGGATAGTGTCAGAAAAAGGTAAAAGGGGAGATAAAAAGAGGGAAACTACATGAGACGATGAGGCAAAGGAAACTTATTATATCTGAGGGAACTTAGAGAGGGTGAGGAACATTGTGTGAATCCTACTCTCATCAGAGTTGGCTCAAAGAGGAAATAATTGACATATTTGTTTTACAAAGATTCTTCTCTCACTTCATTAAAAAGTGGGAGAGGAAAAGGGAAAAAGAAAAAGAGTAATAAGGGAAGGGTATAAGAAAGGGGAAGGGATTCAAAGGAGGAGGGAGGGATACTAAAGAGGGAGAGCTGCGTGATACAAGTGGGACCAATAAGTTTAACACTAGGGAAGAAGGAAAGGAGGGCAAGAAAAAGAAAAGTATAATCTGGGAATATTAGGATGGCAGGAAATACAGAATTAGTAATTTTAATCATAAATGTGAATGGGATGAACTCTCCCATAAAGAGGAGGCAGATAGCAGACTGGATCAAAAGTCAGAACCCTAAAATATGCTGTTTACAGGAAACACATTTAAAACAGGGAGATACATACAGAGTAAAGGTAAAAGGCTGGAGCAGAACCTATTATGCTTCAGGTGAAGTCAAAAAAGCAGGGGTAGCCATCTTTATTTCAGATCAAGCAAAAGCAAAAATTGATCTAATTAAAAGAGATAAGGAAGGAAACTATATCTTGCTAAAGGGTACTATAGACAAAGAAGCACTATCAGTATTAAACATATATGCACCAAGTGGTATAGCATATAACTTCCTAAAAAAGAAGTTAAGTGAGTTGTGAGAAGAAACAGACAGCAAAACTATAATAGTGGGAGATCTCAATCTTGCATTCTCAGATTTAGATAAATCAAATCACAAAACAAGTAAGAAAGAAATTAAAGAGGTAAACAGAATATTAGAAAAATTAGGTATGATAGATCTCTGGAGAAAACTGAATGGTGACAGAAAGGAATATACTTTCTTCTCAGCAGTTCATGGAACCTACACAAAAATTGACCATATATTAGGACATAAAGACCTCAAAATTAAATGCAGGAAGGCAGAAATAGTAAATGCTTTCTTTTCAGACCACAATGCAATAAAAACTACATTCAACAAAAAGTTAGGTGTAAATAGACCAAAAAGTAATTGGAAACTAAATAATCTCATCTTAAAGAATGATTGGGTGAAACAGCAAATTATAGACACAATTAATAATTTCACTCAAGATAATGACAACAATGAGACATCATATCAAAATTTATGGGATGCAGCCAAAGCGGTAATAAGGGGAAATTTTATATCCTTAGAGGTTTACTTGAATAAAATAGAAAAAGAGAAGATCAATGAATTGGCCTGGAACTTAAAAAGTTAGAAAAAGACCAAATTAAAACCCCCAATCAATTACTAAACTTGAAATTCTAAAATTAAAAGGAGAAATTAATAATATAGAAAGTAAAAAAAAAACTATTGAACTAATAAATAAAACTAAGAGTTGGTTTTATGAAAAAACCAATAAAATTGATAAACCTTTGGTAAATCTGATTAGAAAAAGAAGAGAGGGAAATCAAATTGGCAGTCTTAAAAATGAAAAAGGAGAACTTACCACTGATGAAGAGGAAATTAAAGAAATAATAAGGGGTTACTTTGCCCAACTTTATGCCAATAAATTTGATAACCTAAGCGAAATGGATGACTACCTCCAAAAATATAGGCTTCCCAGATTATCAGAGGAGGAAATAAATTGCTTAAATAGTCCCATTTCAGAAAAAGAAATAGAACAAGCTATTAATCAACTCCCTAAAAAAAAATCCCCGGGACCAGATGGATTTACATGTGAATTCTACCAAATATTCAAAGAACAATTAGCCCCAATGCTTTATAAACTATTTGAAAAAATAGGGAATGAAGGAGTCCTACCAAACTCATTTTATGACACAGACATGGTACTGATACCTAAACCAGATAGGTTGAAAACAGAGAAAGAAAATTATAGACCAATCTCCCTAATGAATATTGATGCTAAAATCTTAAATAAGATATTAGCAAAAAGACTACAGAAAATCATCCCCAGGATAATACATCATGATCAAGTAGGATTTATACCAGGAATGCAGGGCTGGTTCAATATTAGGAAAACTATCAATATAATTGGCCATATTAATAATCAAATTAACAAAAACCATATGATCATCTCAATAGATGCAGAAAAAGCATTTGATAAAATCCAACATCCATTCCTATTAAAAACTCTTGAGAGTATAGGAATAAATGGACTTTTCCTTAAAATAATCAGAAGCATCTATTTAAAACCAGCAGTAAGCATCATATGTAACGGGGACAAACTGCAACCATTTCCAATAAGATCAGGAGTAAAACAAGGTTGCCCACTATCACCGTTACTATTTAATATTGTATTAGAAATGCTAGCTTTGGCAATAAGAGTTGAGAAAGAGATTAAAGAAATAAGAATAGGCAATGAAGAAACCAAATTATCACTCTTTGCTGGATGATATGATGGTATACTTAGAGAACCCCAGAGATTCTACCAAAAAGTTATTAGAAACAATCTACACCTTCAGCAAAGTTGCAGGATATAAAATAAACCCACATAAGTCATCAGCTTTCTTATATATCACTAACAAAATCCAGCAGTTAGAGTTACAAAAAGAAATTCCATTTAAAATAACTACTGATTGTATAAAATATTTAGGAATCTGTCTGCCAAGGGAAAATCAGAAACTTTATGAGCAAAGCTACAAAACACTTTCCACACAAATTAAGTCTGATCTAACCAACTGGAAAAATATTAAATGCTCTTAGATTGGGTGAGCAAATATAATAAAGATGACAATACTACCTAAATTAATCTACTTATTTAGTGCTATACCAATCAGACTCCTAAAAAACTACTTTGATGAATTAGAAAAAATAACAACAAAGTTCATATGGAAAAACAAAAGGTCAAGAATTTCAAGGGAATTAATGAAAAAAAAATCAAATGAAGGTGGCCTAGCTGTACCAGATCTAAAATTATATTATAAAGCAGCAGTTACTAAAACCATCTGGTATTGGCTAAGAAATAGACTAGTTGATCAATGGAATAGGTTAAGTTCAAAGGACAAAACAGCCAACAACTTTAATAATATAGTGTTTGACAAACCCAAAGACACCAGTTTCTGGGATAAGAATGCATTATTTGACAAAAATTGCTGGGAAAATTGGAAATCAGTATGGCAGAAACTAGGCATTGACCCACACTTAACACCGTACACCAAGATAAGGTCAAAATGGGTTCATGACCTAGGCATAAAGAATGAGATGATAAATAAATTGGAAGAGCATAGGATAGTTTACCTCGCAGACCTGTGGAAGAGGGAGGAATTTATGACCAAAGGAGAACTAGAGATCGCTTTTGACCACAACATAGAAAATTTTGATTATATCAAATTGAAAAGTTTTTGTACAAACAAAACAAATGCAAACAAGATTAGAAGGGAAACAATAAACTGGGAAAACATTTTTACAATCAAAGGTTCTGATAAAGGCCTTATTTCTAAAATATATAGAGAATTGACTCTAATCTATAAGAAATCAAACCATTCTCCAATTGATAAATGGTCAAAGGATATGAACAGACAATTCTCAGACGAAGAAATTGAAACTATTTATAGACATATGAAAATATGCTCCAAATCATTATTAATCAGAGAAATGCAAATTAAGACAACTCTGAGATACCACTACACACCTGTCAGATTGGCTAGAATGACAGGGAAAGATAATGGGGAATGTTGGAGGGGATATGGGAAAACAGGGACACTGATACATTGTTGGTGGAATTGTGAACACATCCAGCCATTCTGGAGAGCAATTTGGAACTATGCTCAAAAAGTTATCAAACTGTGCATACCCTTTGATCCAGCAGTGTTTCTACTGGGCTTATACCCCAAAGAGATACTAAAGAAAGGAAAGGGACCTCTATGTGCCAAAATGTTTGTGGCAGCCCTGTTTGTAGTGGCTAGAAGCTGGAAAATGAAAGGATGTCCATCAATTGGAGAATGGTTGAGTAAATTGTGGTATATGAATGTTATGGAATATTATTGTTCTGTAAGGAATGACCAGCAGGATGAATACAGAGAGGACTGGCGAGACTTACATGAACTGATGCTGAGTGAAATGAGCAGAACCAGGAGATCATTATATACCTCAACAACGATACTGTTTGAAGATGTATTCTGATGGAAGTGGATCTCTTCGATAAAGAGAGCCTTAATTGATCAAAGATGGACAGAAGCAGCTACACCCAGAGAAAGAACACTGGGAAATGAATATAAACTGCTTGCATTTTTGTTTTTCTTCCCGGGTTATTTATACCTTCTGAATTCAATTCTCCCTGTACAACAAGAAAACTGTCCGGTTCTGCACAAATATATTGTATCTAGGATATACTGTGACCTATTTAACATGTAAAGGACTGCTTGCCATCTCAGGGACAGGGTGGAAGGAAGGAGGGGAAAAATCAGAACATAAGTGAGTACAAGGGATAATGTTGTAAAAAATTACCCTGGCATGTGTTCTGTCAATAAAAAGGTATTTAAAAAAAAGAAAAGAAAATTTTCAAGTGCCAGTTAAAAACACAAAATAAGCCAAGCCACAAATATTAACATTTAAGACCAAATCTAAAAATATCTTAGTGAAGACGAAAGATATTGTATCAACTAAAAAAAAAATCCAACAAACCCAGGAATTTACCATCACATGCTTATATTTATATAGTACTAGCTAACAGAAGCCTACTACATAACATATGATCTCTAGCTCATAATGAAGTGTTCCCAGACTGGATATCAGCCAAACTTATGTCCTCTTTAGAATATGTCTAATTTCACTTTGCTAAGTATGACTTTCTTTTTTCTATGCTAATCATTAGAATTAAATCATTTGGACACAGTAAATATAGTTGATTTTCTCACTTTCCTTTTACAAAAAAGTAATTGGTTTTGTAACAGTTCTACTGCAGGAGGCAGCCATAAAATTCAGTACAATATAAGTATAGCAATTTTGAGTAGGATTCATGGATTATGAGGAGAAAAACATTAAAGAAAGGGGATCTTCTTTTCTACTTAACCCCTTCACTCATCAACACATGCCAAAATTATAAAATTTGAAATCTACTCCATTACCCCCACCATCATGGGGAAACAGAAGGAATAAGGAAGAGAAGAAAGCAGAGGAGGAGAAATAAAAATCAAGGTCATCCTGAGGTCTTTTAACTTTGTAGAACAGTCAACTAAAATTTAAGCTATGGAACAAAAAAAAATCAGGGCAAACTAGGATACTTTTGGTATACATCAGTCTAAGCCCTGCTAAGATCTAAAAAGGAAAGAAATATAGAAAGTGAATATTCCAAGAAGAATGAGATGTGCAGCATTCTTCAGAAATTAAGAGTTCAATGTAGTCAATATGTATGCAATCAGTAAATATGCCATTCAGAATTTAATTTGGTGTCTAGCTAACTATTGAACAACATGCTAAAAGTAATTGTTTGAAGAAATGTCTTTCTGAATATAAAATGTTTTCTTTTTGTTAAAACAATAAAAAAGAACAGAATGAATGATGGAAGTCTCCACTGAAGGGAAACCTACAGCAAAGTTTTCTGAAAACCTCAACTTTGCTCTGTAGCTCTTTCTATTCCATTCTTTGCATTGATAGACCCTTCTTCCTTCTTTCTACCAATGAAAACACTATCAAAATCTTCTCAGGCATGACAGTACCTGCTCCTGAAAGAGAACCTTGCCAGTTATCTGGTACATTCTTACCTCACAACTTTATTTTAATATCTAATATAACTAGATGGTGCAACCTGGAGCCAAGAAGACCAGAATTTAAATTCACCCTCAGATAATAACTACATGACTCCAGGCTAGTCGTTTAACCTTGTTTACTTCAGTTTCCTCATCTGTGAAATGAACTAGAGAAATACTACCCCAGTATCTTTGTCAAGACAACCTCGAATAAGATCATGAAGAATTGGACACAATTTAAACAACAAAAAACATTCAAATACATACATCCATAGGAAACAGCTAAGGTGCTTATCCAACTATATTAAACAAAACTAGATTTTTTTTTTAGGAATAGGGAGGACATGAGGATATTAAGTTTGACAATAAGAATTTGCTTGAGATATCTCTTAAAGGAAAAATCCATTAACAATTACTAAGCATATTTTTAATCCTATAACTATGTGCATACATCTCTGCTGACTATTAAGTTCATGGAAGTATTCCCAGATTTTGTGCTTAAAAAGATGTCATATTGACAGGGTCAAGAGAGAATAGTTAATAGTGAAGGAAGCAATAGAGAAACTATTAAAAACACATAAAAGAACTTTAAAAAGACATCAATCTGAGTTGTTTTCTGCAGAAGTCAATGCAATCAAATAATATTCACTTCAATGTATTACTCTGTAAGGTGGAATCAACTACAGAAATATTTAATTTGACATTACCTTCAAAGCCATCATTATCAATGTCCCCTAGATTGACTATGGATTCTCCAAATCTTGCAGCATATGAGTCACTTCCAACTAATTCATTTTCCATTTCTTTCATTTTTGCTTCCTAGAAGAGGGAAAATGTCATTATAGACCCTTTTATCATTTAGACTTGTAATCTAATAAAACTGTTTCAACATGCATTTTTTAAATCCTTAAAACCTGGGGTGGGGGAATATGCATGCTGAGATTTGCTGTTTATTTAAAAGTTGACAAATTTTATTAGTTAGGGCTTGTAGTTTTTAGAATCACTATGTATAGAGGGCATTGTACCAGAAGGTTTCAGAAGAATTGCTACAACGAACAATTCAGAAGAATTGCTATAAGGGAGAACTGGCTACCAAAGTAGAAATGGGAACTTGAGAGGAAGTGATTATTTTAGAGTTTTTAGAATTCATGATCTATAAGGAAAAGAAAGACCAATACCAAAAAATCTACAAAAAGATAAATAGGACCTAATAGTCTAAAATTCTCTGAAGGAAGTAGATCCTAGGAGAATATAATACTTTCATGAACAAAATGCTCATGATGCAAATAATGAGATGACTAGAAAGGGGGAAGAAACAGGAAAGTTATTTAACAAAACTAAGATATACAAGGAACTAAGAGACTAAAGCAGATGGACATGAAAATAAAAGATATATATAGGAATGAGCAAGTAAACAAAGAAAATGGTCCTGTGAGAATAGTTTTGGGAATGCTGCACTAAAATAGAATTAAATCTAGTGGGGAATGTTAAGAACAAAAGGGTTGTTTTTTAAAGACACCATTTTGGGTACAAGGAAAATAAAGAACAGAAAGAATCATTACTGAGGATGAAGAGGCAAGAGCAATAAGAAGAGAGGATGAAATGAACATAAAACTACTCAATCCTTCGTCATTTCTTTTTTTTCTCCATCAAAGAAAACAAGAAAACAATAGGATGAACAGAACAAAAATTGTTAACTGAGATATGAAGTTCAAGGTAAGAAAAAACAGTATAATTGCTAGTAATTGAGGAATATAATTAATATTAATAATTACTTTTAATTATAATCATTATTAATATAACTAATTCATATTATTGGAATTGAAATAAAAATTAAATTAGGATAAGCTTATTTAAATAATTTCTTCAAGGATTTCACTTACGTAAAATCACTTCAATAAGTCTAGACTCTCATCATGGTATGTATGGTATGACAAAAGGCAAAGATCTTTGTCAGAGATCTTCAAAGATTTTTGCAAGTCACTGTAAAAATAAATCTAATCAATAAAAAAACAAAGAAAAGAAACTTGAAAACTTAATTTCATTAGAAGTGAGATTTGTGTGGTTTCTTTTTATAGGATGACTGTATTTCAACAGAAAGACAAAGGTAGTTAAATGAAGAAAGTATATATTTTGGGGTGAAATTTCCAAAAAATGATTTAAATGAACATCCATAATATCATACTCACTCTTTAGCAAGTTCTCTCATACTCTTATAAGGATGGGGATAAATTAAGCCAATAACCAATTATTCCCATTCTTCTTAAAGTAATCAACAAGAAACTTAAACAGGTAAAAACAGTTTTTACTTAAACCAGTCACAGATTTTAGACAATTTCAATTCCATAAAATATTTGAAAATAACTGTTTACTGATATAAGATAACTTACTGAGCCCAAATTGATGTACACAAAAACTCTTCCTTCTTCCCTGACAACACTGTGCATAGGGGCACCAACAAGTAAATCTGAGAGGCCATCTGCGTTGAGATCCACAGCACAAACTGAAGCTCCAAAATATGAACCGAGCTGCATCAAGTCAAAGCAAATCTGGTTATGATACTAAGAAACAGTGTCACCATAAAGTTCCATGTGTAAAGAAATACAGAAGTATTTTACCTTCTTCCCCTTCATTTCATATATTATATTCAGTTCCCTTGCTTCAACACTGAATATGTATGCCTAAAATTTTAAAAAGTCAACAAAAATATCTTTAAATTATATTCACATATGGTAAAATCCTCTTTTCATTTTATTCTAAAATCTTATATTTGTCTAATGAACTATTAGCAAATTAAGTTTAAAGCCTGTAGTTTACCTTAAGATTGATAATCTGAAGTAGAATAACATTAGCTGTTCATACCTAATAATATTTTATTTATGTTTACCACTTTAAGTTCTCAACACTCTTTGCCATCATTATCTTATGGGATCTCCTTTTTAATAGGGCAAAATTTATATTATCTCCATTTTCTGAAAACTAAGACAAAACTAAGATCAAGGGAGAGTGAGTTGGTTAAAGTGGTAGAGCTAGGACCAGAAGAAATATTTTTGCTTCCCTTCTACTCCTTCCTAGCTTCCATTTATATTATATACACAAGGCTTTCTAGTCATACAACCCGTAATGGGCCCAAGAACAAATAAAGGCTAACTTTTATTTTTTACACTATAGTATTTAGTATTTAAATTTTGACATAGTACAATAAATGAAACATTTATAAAAGAAGATAAATATGAGTATGTTAAAAGAGAGGGAATTTTCCTTACCTCAACACAAAACAAAATTTGTACTAGCCAATAAGGTTATATTCCTTTATTAAAAACTATTATGCAGCTTTTATAATAAGAGCATTCATAAATTGTCATATACTAGATACACAGTAATTCCATCTAATATTAGTGAAATACATTTTTTCCCTTGTGATTCCTCAAGGCTTCTAGATTCCCTTCTGCCATACTTTTTTCAACCTTTATCAAAATTTATATTGAATTTCTGAAGGCAAATGATGATTTTAAAAATACAACCCTTACTTTACCAATCTGTTCATGTTGTGGAGCTCCTCCAACTACTTCTGTACGTTGGTGATCTCGAAAATGACCAGCACCAACAGCATATCCTAGGGAGGGAAGAGAACAATGTAAAAAGAATTTCATTATGAGGATATATTTTCACATCCTAGGTATCTTTTTGTTTTGTTTTGTTTTTTAAAGATTATATTATGTTTCATTTCTTAGATTATTTACCATAGTTAAACAAAAAATAATACATTTTAATGGGAAAACAGTGTTCCTGAATTGTCTACTGTAAAATAGTGCCTTGGTTCTGATTTTAGAAAACAGTAAGTAAAATGAAAAAAAATTCTATATCAGTCAAAAATTCATTTTTAAATTATGTTCAATCATTCAATCAATGTATATTAATTCTGTATTTTAAAAGTCTGAGTCCTGGGAAAAATCAGTAATGGCAAATTGCATAAAAATATTAGGAACATAAAGATAAGAAAGAGAATGAAAAAGAACCATCACCAGGGGAATACTTAAAACTCAGCTACTTCAGCAATGCAATATGAATCATAAAGCCACATACCAAGAAGTCATTCTCTGGTAAAGGGTCTTTCTTTACTCTGTAACTTATAACCTAAATTGATTAAAGTCTGCAGATTTCCTGAATAGAACTATGATGTCTGAAACTAGTTGCCTCTGAGGGAAAATCTCTCATAAAGTACAAGAGGGTAATTCCATCCCACCTACAAGCCAGCCAAAAGAACATGTCTGTATGTATATGTGTATGTGTAACTATCTAAACAGATATGTTTATGTATATACATGCATACATATATGTATATAAAATTCTGTTTTTCCCAATTACATATAAAGACAATTTCTGACATTCTTTTATTTTTTCAGTGCCAAATCTACCCCCCATCACTTCTTCCTTTCTAAGATGGTAAGCAATTTGATATAGATTATATATTTGCAATCATGTAAAACATTTTCATATTAGTCATGTCATGACAAGAGTTCTTAATTAAATGAGATAATATATGCAGTATTACATGCTTTTGGATCAAATAAAAGCTTTCAGAAGTACTTTCAACTAATTTTTGTCCCCACAGGATTCCTTTGGAAGTATATGACTAAGCTAGCCATAAGTATCCATCCCAGGATTGAAGTATACATACATTTTCCAGTCCTATACCTTTGTAGTCCATTCAGTATATCATACAAACAGATTTCCTGAGTAACTTCTATCTGAGAAGCATCATTTCCTGTACTTACAAGTAAATATAATTTGTATTAAGTACAAGAAGAACTCAGGGGACTAATAAAAAATGTCTAAAGACATAGCCTTCCTATAGATTTGCACAATGTTTTCTTAGAAGTTTGGTTACCTGCCAACATTAAACACTATTTCAACACAATAAATAGCTTGAGAGAAGAACCTAAAATTGAAAAACAAAACACTCAACAGACAATTCTTTTGATTTTTGTCATGTTAAGCCAAAACAATTATTAGGAATGTAGAAGTAATATTTCCATGTAATTAAAAGCTCAAAATAATTCAATTAGGATCAATCTGAAAAAGATAATCCTTAAACTTTCTATTCTAAAAGTTGATAAGTTATCATGAAAAAGACTACTGGAACTTGTTCTTAATTTTGTTTTATAAAGGATAGACCATATAACTTCTAAAATGGAAGTTGTCTTAGAACTATTTTCTGGGGTAATTAAAAACATTAAAATATATTTTAAAGGTACCAGGAAAAATACAAATGAAACTACATTATTTTACATGGGAAAAAATCAACTATGCTTGCAAGTTTTGGATTGTTTAAGTTAAGGATGCTAATATGTACAGTCAAAAAGGTAAGGAAACCCTAAGATGAAATATTCTCAAAATAACCCTAGTATCTTTTTTTATCAACTACAATTTCCTAAGGATAAAGAAACTTTCCTTTCACTATTACCTGGTAATTAATTATAACAAGTCTAAGATTCCTAGAAAAACTCAAACTATATGTTCTTTTTTGTCTCTTTTGACCATAGAGAAAATTTAAATTAAAAGGCAATAATGTAATAAGCTGAGGAAATTAGCAGACAACAGAAAAAGAAAAAGCTTCTGACCATAGAAAGTTACTATGATGACAAGGGAGATCAAAACACAATCAGAAGATAGCAGAGTCAAACTTCCTACATCCAAAGAGTCCAAGAAAAATGAGAATTGGTCTCTGTCCATAAAAGAACTCAAAAGGGATTTTGAAAAGCAAATAAGAGAGAGGGAAATTTTGGAAGAGAACTGAGAGAGATGCCAACATGAAAACTCCCAAGAAGTATTACCACTTAAATTCAGGAACTCCCATTTCCAGGAGAAAATATTGCAAGAACAAGAAGGAAACAATTCAAATACAGTGGATATATAGTCAAGATAACAGATTTAGCAGCTTTTACATTAAAGGAACAGAGGACTTGGAATATGATATTCCAGAAAGCAATGGAGCTAGGATTATATTCACCTAGCAAAACAGTATAATCCTTTAGGAGAAAAGGTGAAAATTCAATGAAATAGAGAATTTTCAAGCATTAACAAAAAGATCAGAGCTAACTAGAAAATCTGATTTTCAAATACAGAAATCAGAAGAAGCATAAGGAGGTAATCAAGAAAGGGATATCATAAAGGACTTAATAATGTTTATCTTAGAAGGAATTTTATAGAAGTTAGAAACAATATATATATAGGCAGAGGGCATAGATATGAGTTGAATATGAATGGATAATATCTTTAAAATAAAATGAAGAGGTGAGAGAGGAATGTGCTGGTAGAATGGGAAAGGGAGGCTTTGAATGGCATAATTTATCTTCCATAAGAGGCCAAAAAAAAGCTTATACAGTGGAGTTCTGGAGAAGAGGAGGAGCATGGGAGTGAGACAACTTTACTCGCATCAGAGAATTTCCTCATTTCAAGAGGAAATAGTTTACACACTCACTATGGGAATAGAAATTTCTTACCCTGCAAGAAAGTACAAAGGGAAAGGGATACAGAAAGGAAGAGGGTAATAGAAAGAGAGGACATATTGTGGGGGAAGTTAGGGGATCAGTAGCAAAATGCTATTGGAAGGGTCAGGGTGAAAAGAGAGATAGAATTGAATACACAGAAGAAAGACAGTAACTGGGATAAGAATTTTGAAGCCAGTTTCTCTGATGAAGGCCTCATTTATCAAATGTATATAGAACTGAGTCAATTCTATTTTAAAAAAGAGTCATTCCCCAATTGAACAAAAGATAAATTATGTCCAAAGGTATATGAAATCTTGCATATCCTTTGACCTAACAATATCACTACTAAGCATGAATCCCAAGAGATAGTTTAAGAAATAAATTAAAAGGATCTGTATGTACAAAAATATTTATCGCAGCTCTCTTCTCAAGGAAAAAAATTGGAAATTGAGGGGGTGCCCATCAATCAAGAAATGACTGAATAAATTGTGGCATGTGATTATGATGGAATATTATTGTTCTATGGGAAATAATAAGCAGGATGCTCTCAGAAAAGTCTGTAAAGTTCTCCAGCAACTTGCTCAAACTCAAGCAAAGTGTAATGTACTGTGTAGAAGGTAATAGCAATATTTTGGGATGATCAGCTGTGAATGACTTTATTATTCTCAATAATACAATGACTCAAGATTACTCTAAAGGACTTATAATGAAAAATGCTATCCATAACCAGAGAAAGAACTGTGTATGAATACAGTTTGAAGCATACTCTTTTAAATTTTATTCTTCTTGAAGGATGTTTTTAGGGGTGAGAGAGAAATCTATGCTTTCTTTTACAACATGAGTTCTAAGGAAATGTTTTGCATAACTTCACCTGTACCTTCTTAAAGAAGATGAAAGTGGAGAGGAAAAGAGAAAATCTGGAGCTCAAAATTAAAAAAAAAAAAAAAAAAAAGCTCTGAATGAAAGTTTTACAAGAGATGGAGTTAAAATGGTGGAGAGTAGATAAGTCTTTATCTGAGCTCTTCCTGGCATTCCTCAGATCAATACCAGATCAAGCCTCTGAACTGGTTTTGGAGTTACTAAACCCACAAATATTTGAAGTGTAACAAATTTCCAGCAGAAGATATTTTTCTAGAACTGCAGAAAAGGTCTGTTTCATTTGGGCATGGTGGGGAGCTGGCCAAGCACAAGCACAGCACAGGGATCCAGGGCAATGGAGATTGCCAAAAAGAGATAAAAAAGACATCTGCATGCCAGGGAATCTACCTGGAGGCTCGTAGCCAAAACACAGCAAGTTGACTACTTTCCTAGTTCAGAAGCCAGTGGATCAGCAGATTAGCTATGAAACATCCAACCAAATCCAAAATGCAAATGGTGAGCCTCTGAACCTCAGAATAATGAGGGACTTGGCACACTCACCCAGCACAGAAAGGAAGTCAGCAGCACCTGCCCAGGGCAGTGTAAATCCACTGTCACCTGTAAAAGAAGCTTTGGACAATCTTCCTTTGCTCAAGAGCAGACCTCAGTTTTTAAAAAAATGAGTAAAAAAGCAAAAAGAACTCTGATCACTGATAGCTTTTATGGAGACAGAGAAGAACAGACCTTAAACTCTGAGGTTCCTAAACACAAATCATCTCCAAATGATCATCTCCATGCCCCAATTGGTCCTCATTTCACAAGTCTCTCTTAGAAGAATTCAAAAAGGATTTTAAAAGGGATTTAGAAGAAAAATGGGGAAAGGAAATAAGTTTACAGGAGAGTTTAGAAAAGGAAACAGAAATTATCTGAAGAAAACTCCTTAAAAATAGATTTGATGAAATGGAAAAATCATGTAACTTCTTACAAAATAGATTTGAAAAAGAAACCAACTCATTGAAAAACAGAATTTGTGAAATGGAAAAAAATTCCAATGAGCAAAACAGCTCATTTAAAAGTTCGATTGGCCAAATGCAAAAAGAGATAAAAAAAGCTAACTGACAAAAATAATTTACTAAAAATTAAAATTGAACAAATGGAAATGAATGACTCAATGAGACATCAAGAATAAATAAAACAAACACAAAATCAAGACAAAAAAATTAAAAAATAGATGAAAATATAAAATACTTCATTGGAAAAACAATTGACCTGATCTAGGAGGGATAATCTAAGAATTATTGGACTACCTGAAAATTATGATTAAAAAAAAAAAAGCCTAGACATCATCTTTCAGGAAATCAATAAGAAAAACTGCCCTGATGTCCTAGAACCATAGGGTAAAATAGCCATAGAAATAATTCACCAATCACCTCCTGAAAGAGGTGCAAAATGAAAACTCCAAGGAATACTGTAGCTAAATTTCATAATTATCCAGAAAATAAATTCAAACATTGATGAGCCATAATCAGAATTACCCAGGACCTCACAGATTCTACTTTTAAGAATTAAAGGGCCTGGAATCTGATATTCCAAAAGGCAAAGGAACTTAGATTACAGCCAAGAATCAAGTATTCAGCAAAGTTAACCATTATCTTTTAGGGGAAAAGATGGACATTCAATGAAACAGGTGAATTTCATTTACGTATAATGAAAAGACCAGAGCTAACAAAAAATTTGATCTTCAAATACATAACTCAAGAGAAGCATAAAAAGGCAAAAAAGAAAGAAAAAAGCTGTTTCTTTTAAAAGTTAAAAGTTTACATTCCTCTATGGGAAGAGGACATGTTTAGTTCTTGAGAACTTTATTTATAAATCATACTTAGAGGATACAGATATCATTTGATTTTATTGTGATGATATTAAAAAAAGAAACTAGAGGTGAAAATGTAATTGAACTGGAAAAAGAGGAAAATGGAAGTAAAATGGGATAAATTACATTTCACAAAGAAGGAAAAAAAGACTTATTACAATTGAGGGAAAGAAGGTAGAGGCTAAGCATTTTGTGACTTTTTCTCATGATATTTGGTTCAAAGAAAGAATATCAAACACATATAGCTTCAGAGATAAACTTGTCTTACCCTATAAGACATTAAAAAGGGAAAGGGGAAAGGAAAAGGAAAGGGGCAGGTTAATAGAAGAGATAGCAGAAATATAAGAGGAAAGGGATAAGAAAGGGGGATGGACTATGAAAGGGGAGAGCTGTTTGAGGGAGAGAAAGTGGGAAAGGAAAAAGAAACATGTAAATTGGAGAAATAAGATAACTAGAAGTACAGAGTTAGTAATTTCAACTGAATGTGAATGGGATGAGCTCTCTTATAAAATAGAAGTGTATAGCAATTTGGATTAAAAGTCCGGAATCCTACAATATATTGTTTACAAGAAACACATTTATAGCAGAATGATATATTTAGAGTAAAGGTAAAAGGCTAGAGCAGAATCTATTATGCTTCAGCTGAATTTAAAAAAACAGAGGGAGTGGTCCTGATCTCAGATCAAGCAAAAACAAAAATAGATCTAATTAAAAGAGACAATAAAAAACTACATCTTGCTAAAGGGTATCATAGACAACCAAGTAATATCAATACTAAGCACCAAATAATAAGCATCCAGATTCCTGCAGGAGAAGTTAAGAGAGCTGCAAGAAGAATTAGACAGCAAAACTATACTAGTGGGAGATCTCAACCTTACTCTCTCAGAACTAGATAAATCAAACTATAAAATAAATAAGAAAGATGTTAAGGAAATAAATAAAATTTTAGAAGAGTTAAGTATGATAGACCTTTGTAGAAAATTTAATGGAGACAGAAAGGAATATACTTTTATCTTGGCAGTTCATGGAACTTACACAAATATTGATCATATATCAGGGCATGAAAACTTCAAAATAAAATGCACAAAGATAGGAATAGTAAATGCATTTTTTCAGATCATGATGCAATAAAAATGCAGGGAGAACTAGACCAAATATTAACTGGAAACTAAATAACCTAATCCTAAAGAATGAGTGGGTGAAACAACAAATGAATAAACACAACTGATGATGTCATCCAAGAGAATGACAATAATGTGAGAACATACCAAATTTTTTGGATGCAGCCCAAACAGTTGTTAGGAGAAATTTTATTTCTATAGATGCTTACTTGCATAAAATAGAGAAAGAGAAGATCAATGAATTAGTCATGCAACTAAAAAAGCTAGAAAAAGAACAAATTAAATACCCCCAAATAAATACTAAATTTGAAATTCTGAAAATAAAAGGGGAAATTAATAAAATTGAAAGTAAGAAAACTATTGAATTAGTAAACAGAACTAAGTTGGTTTTATTAAAAAAAACAATAAATTGATAAATCTTTAGTCAATTTGATTAGAAAAAGGAAAGAAGAAAATCAAATTGTTAGTATCAAAAATTAAAAGGGTGAAATTTCCACCATTGAAGAAGAAATTATAGCAATAATTGAAAGGTATTTTGCCCAACTATATGTCAATCAATCTGATAATCTAAGTGAAATGGTGAATACTTACAAAAATATAGATTGCCCAGATTAACAGAAAATGAAATAAATTACTCAAATAATCTCATTTTAGAAAAAATAAATTGAACAAGCTATTAATCATCTCCCTAAGAAAAAAATCTCTAGGGTCAGATGAATTTACATGTGCATTCTACTAAATAGTTAAACAAAGAAAGTTTTTTATGTAACTGGGGAAAATAAAAATATTAAAATAAAAAATAAAAAGAATTCAACTATCAACAAGTTTCTAGTAGAATGTAAGCTCTGTGAGCACAGGGATCATTGAATTTTTAATAATTATCTTATTGGTGCTTGGCACAGTGCAGTCTTATTAATGTTTTTTGTTGAATTGTAAAGTTATCAATGGGATTTTAATATAAAAGTATGTTTTTAACCATTATCAAACATTCTAAAAATCTGTGTCCTTGGGGACCTTTTATAAACCTGACCATAGTCACTTAGGCAAAGAGACAAGATTCTAATTTTACCAAAGCTTTTTTTAATGTAGACTATGGGGTGCTGTACCCAACACAATGATTTTTGCACAAAGGAAGAACTTAACAAGAGTTTGCTGTATTGAGTTTATATTTTTTATTTTATTGGGCCCCTTTTCCATCCTGTGGCTTAACTATAATTGGCAAGTGTAAAATAAAATTAACATGAATTATGGAGTTCTCTGACAAGTAGGCTATTTCTGAACTCTTAAGAAGTTTTAATGCCTTCTTATATGCCTTATGCAAGTAAGGCTTAAATCAGCATTTGTTACTCCTTGTAGACCTAAGGTTATTAAATTTGTGTTAAATATTTTACAATACCTAGATAGCTTCCAAATTTTACTTTATTCTGTCTGTCCACAAAAGCCTTGTACTTGTTTGCTGTAATGCTGTACACAAAGAGTGAACCTGTCCAGTAATATGATCCAGGAGCTCCCATGACAATTAAATCCTAGAAAGAAAATAAAGCACTTTATTATCAATGGTAAAGTGTTTTCACCACCCAGACTGAAACAAACAAATTTTATGTGGATATTTAATACATTGGGGGTGGGGAAAGGATGGTTTTAATTCCAAAGAATTTATTAAAAATAAGGAATATAGTGAAGCCATGCAAGATGGCTACTAAGGTTTCAGTTCATTCAAAAGGCTTCTGGAGAAAACTCTAAGAATAAGCTAGTAAATGACAAGTAAAAGTAACTTGAGTGAATTTAAATTTATTTAAATTTTTGCTTAATTTTTTTAAAAAAGTAAATTACTAGTTAAACTAGTAAAGATCTTTTTTTTCTCTATTCACTTTTACATCAGAAAAGCCAGAGGCTTCTAAAATAAAGGATTACTCAAGATGTATCATAGACCAGAGAGAAAGGTATTTTGGAAAACACAGAGTTGGGAGAAACACCCCTTTCTCATTGAATAAATGATTAGTGATGTACCCACAAAACAAATTTCCTCATAATTTTATAGACCACTTCTATTTCCTCTCAGGTTCACACTTTAAGATGGATGTTCTCATTTGGGTCTTGCCTTAAATAGTAGTTTATCCCTTTGTCTTGATCTTTTCCATATTCTTGTTATTCTCATAAGCAGAACACCAAATTAAACAAATTTTGTTCTAAGAGAAATTTTATTAATGGTAAAAATGTAGTTTTACAACTCCTACAATTTGTAACTAATTTTAAAATATTTGGGTAGTTATGTTTTAAATATGGATTCTATAAAATGTAAAAAATTACCCTTTAGTGAATTGAAATCTTGATGTATTCAATAATATTACTTTTTAAAGAAGACCATTCAGGATAAGACATTCTTTGCATTGAATTTATTTATTAGAACTTTCTCAATATATAAATTTAATTTAAAAAATGAAGATTATAATTTAGGCTACTCTAGGAAAAAAAAACATTTTATGCTAAACCTGGCACTTTTTACAATGTCAAAAAGTATGATTAGTTATATAAATAATTTAAGTTATTCATGAGGATTCTGTAATTCTAAAAGGATTGTTTTTTAATATTGTTAATACTTACTTCTGTGTGAAAACTAGATATTCCAGCTTGACATGATGTATACTGTTCTCCAAATTTTTTTAGATGATCTAAAGAAAAATAAAAGGAAAATAATTTGTGAACTATTTTTAAAATAGTACATTGACTATATGTGACTTTATAAACCGCTAATGTTAAAAATTTTAAAGGCATAGCCTTTTGTTATCTGATGTTTTTTAACAAGAATACTACATCAATACCTTTAAAGTTATAAGCCCCTAGGGATTGTTTCCTTCATTGAATTTATAGCTTCAGCACCCATCTGTCTAGCTTAGTGTTCTGTCTCTGGAATTGTGATGAAGATGGAAAAGGTCGATAGAAAGGCAGCAAAATAGTTAAGACAATACAAAGGCAGGACGAAAATAAGGATTTCAATTTCAAAAGGCAAAAGCTAAGGGAAATAAAACTGAAGTCTATAAAATTTTGAAGAAATTGACATGTTTTATGATTGCATCCCTCATTATTTATTCAATTGGCACATAGTAGGTACTTTAAATATTTGTTGATTATCCAACAGATCATTGTTGTTTGAAAAATTCAAAACTATTTTACATTCAATAACATAGGGAGAAGCAGATTATGGATGGACCTCAAATATCCAAACTCTAGTTTTCATGATATTCTACACTATATTACACATGATATTCTCCCTCAAACCCCTTCAATCTTGTCATTTGTAAAGTGAGAGAATGGATAATGTGATTTGAGTAAGGCCCTTCCAGCTATGATATTTAGAGCTCCCAACTTTCATTCTTGCAGAAGGCATAGATTTCATTTTCAGGAGAAGAAAATGAAGTGCCTTCTCCTTAAATTATTTGTATGTGGTCTCATGGTTTATAAGTGAAAGTTTTTAAGTAAATTATTCAAGATTATTATTTAAGATCCCCAATTCCCATTTCCCTTCCACTGAAGAGTACATTCTGTTCTAAATTACTATTTTAACTGAAATTTTAACAGCTATAGCAGATATATTGGGTGATGATTTTTATCTTATGATATTGATCATTTCACTAAACATAAATTACCCCTCACCAATCTAAATGCAATATATTGCAGGCTTAAGGAAGCTTAAAGAAATATAGGTTTCTAGCACTCTATGCCTATTTCAGTATATTAGAAAAATGAGAAATCAAACCATAGGAAAAGAATCCAATCAATTTTACCTTTAAAAATAAGGCAAATGGGACATTTGCTATCATGTTAATAAAAAAAAAAATCAGATGTCCAAATTCTTAGTTTCAACTATTTGCAATGAGTACAAAATAATTCTGGGTCACAAGTCTTTCATGAAATGCAATATTTGCTATTTTAAGCAACATTTTTAATAGGGAGAAGAAGGAATGTAAAAGACAATAGAAAGAGAAGACTTTGAGTGTATGTATGTGTGTTTATATCATATATAAAGGAGTGTGAAAGAGAGGTGGAATTGGTAGATTGTGGATAGAAAGATGACCAGACCAGAATTCTGGTTGAAGAGAAGTTTCAAGGGTGTCCCAAAAGGTCATATATACATTGTTTTTAGTATAAGGACAACCTATATAAGAACTATATTGGGACCATTGTAGAGGAGAGAGCTACAATGTTTCTCTGTGTATTGACTCTTGTATGGCACAATGGCAAAACTATAAGTTAGAGTGCAGCTATATATTCATTTGAAAAACCTGCAACATTATTTCTTCCTATCCTCCACATCTATAAAATAGGATCTGTTTTAAAGTACAAAGCAACATGCTAGGCACTTTAGGTCAATGGTGTCATATACAAATAGAAATAAGGACCATTAAATCCCTGAAGGCTGCATATTGATATAGAAAATCACATATTAACATGATCTATGTACTACTATATATTTTATTTTTATAAATTTTCCTAATTACATTTTAATTTCACTCAGAGTAATATTGGCTGCATGTGGCCTACAACAGTCCTTGCTACACAAAAGCTTCATCATTAATTGAATGAATTAGTAAAAAATAACTCTAGTTACAGAAGGATGACTATAAGTTATGGTTCCTGCCCTCAAGGAATATATAATCTTTACTTCAGCTAGCTTCTTTGAATGTTGGGAGAATTGTTCTGGAGCCATGTAATAATTTTTAACTTTTGGGGAAAAAAAAAACTATCATAAAAATCTTAAACACTACTATTAACATAATTGTTATTTAAATAGAATAACAATATAAGATGTGTTTTGCCCATTATTATGTATGTCCTTTGGACTCCAGAAAGAAAACATTATTGTTAAGTGTTACCAGTTTTTAATTTTCTAAATATTAATGAGTAATGAATCTTTTATGCAGCAAATATTGCTTTCAATATCATGTTGACATTAGTATCTACTCAACTTATTTAAGCTCTGTGTTTGTATTTTCACTTCACTTGTTGACTACAATTCCTATAAGCTGCCTGCATCATAGCTGGATCAAAAAGGAAAAGCTTTTCAACTTTCACTTGAAACTTTCACTTATTTATACTTCTATATACAAGACAGTAAATGAAACAGAAGAAGCAAAGACAGAGATGATGAAAGAGAGAGAGAAAGAAGAGGAGATACAGAGAGACTATACAAGTGAAATTTGCTTAGACTCTAAAGCATTTTGAAAAGTATTGAGATGAGGGGAAAATTAAACAGAGTAATTTTCACGGAAGAGCTTTTCTATTTTGTTAGATGGGCAATGAATTTCCAGAATATTGGAAACACTTATTTTTTAATATAAACTACAGAGAACATATTTTTCTCCACAAAATTAAATATAAATGACACTTAGTTATCCACTTTATTGGCAGAACTCATCCCCTATCCAAATAGAAAAGAGTTGACTATAATAATTATTTTTTCCTTAAGTAAATAAATTGCATTAATTATTCAGAGCTAACTCTACTAGCTACAGAGTATAAAATGAAAGAGAAATAATCTAGGAGTTAAAACAATTTTTAAAAAATTAAATAACTGGTGAAAATGTAGGACCAATTTATTTATATATAAGAAACAATAATTTTCAACATGAGAATCATGAACCAATATGCATCTACATTTTAAAGCAACATGTATTTGCTTTTTGTGATCCAGTATTACAATCTCACCTCACCTTGATAACAGGGAGCCATTCTTTTACTGTGCTCTGTTCTCAAGTCAGGAGGCATTAGATAACAAACACCACTAGGAAGCTTATATTCATTTTTCATATAATATATATTTTTCCATCTATGTCCACAAGCCTGTATGAAACACAAATACAAAGTATGTAACAGACATATCCATGCCATAAATGTTTGTACAATATGGACAAAATCGTCACTACATACCACAATAGTTCCATTGTCTTTTGGCTGTCTGGAAAGACTGACTCCCAACCATTGATTATCTCTTTCTCCTAAACATGTCTTTCCACAGTAGTCTCCAGCAGGGCTGCCTATAGAATGTACAAAAAGATCACCTTCCATAGTTATCTTGGAAAAATATTATGCTACATCAGCTAATAAAAATAGGTATACAAATTTAAGAAATCACATGTTAAATTAAACTCTTTGTTTTTCCATTCTGTGTTCAGTGTTTATAAGACTTCAGGGTTAGATAAAACAGTTTAGAGAAAGAAAAAAACAAATATGGTGTAGTAAGAGGTACTATAATGTATTAACTATAGTGATAGATCTGGTATCTTGCTGACACTGCTTAATTCAAACCCTGCCTTTGACATCTACTAATTGTGTGGTCATGAGTCACTCTGAGCCTCAGTTTCTTAATCTGGAAAATGAAGGGCTTGGACTAGATACCCTCTGAAGCCCCTTTAGTTGCCAAAGTAAAGGTCTAACTATATTACTTCTTCACTCAACAATGTTATAGCTTCAAGTATGTCCCTTTCAAATTACTTTGTATTTAACTGATTTTCATGTATTTATTTCAGCAACTAGATGGTACAATGGATAGAATGCTGGTCCTACAGTCAAAATGACTTGAATTCAAATTCAGCCTCAGATACCTACTAGCTGTGTGACTGTCGACAAGTCATTTAATCCTGTTTGCCTCATCTATAAAGTGAATTGGAGAAAGAAACGGCAAGCTACTCCAATATCTTTGCCAAGAAAACTCCAAATGGAGTCATGAAGAGTAGGTTCCAACTGAAATGACTCAACAACAAATATATTTGTTTACCCATTTTATGTTTATGCAGTATATATTTATATATGTACACAATTTGTCCCTCATAATAATGTAAGCCCCTTGTAAGTAGGAATTGTTTCTTGCTTTATCATATGTTCCTAGTGTCTGGTGCATAGGAAGTACTTAATAAATGCAAGTCCATTGATTCTTCTTTCTCTTTAAATTCCAGAGGAAAAAAAAAAAGAATGAGTTATCATAGGAAGACTCAGCATACTGTGAGCTTTGGTTATTGGAGTTTTTAACTTAGTTTTTATATCATATTGATCCATTTTTTTTTGCTCACCTCATTTAAATTTCAATGTATGTGAATCATTACATTAACCATACTGGAGTCACTTTCCCTATAAACCTGGCCATTTACTTAAGCAAGGCTTCTTAATCTAAGGTCCATGAACAGATTTTGGAGGCTCCATGAAACCTTTCTCTTGGATAGGGAAAATTTTTTTGCATCTCTTTATTTTCACTAAGCTCCAGGTGAAACTGAGCATTTCCTTCAATTATTTCAAAACAATTTTCTTCAAAAGGGTGCTAGGTTTCCACCAGAATGTCAAGGAAATCCACAAAGGACAGACACACAGAAAAAGGTGAAGAATCCCTGGATTCTAAAGGAAAAATCCACATTCACAGGACTTGATTACATGTTTAAGGCTAATATACAAGATATGTGATTCCTTCACATGCTTTTTCATCTCCCATCTCCACGCAGGAGCATAATCTTGCAGTTCGAAGACTGAGGGATAAGCTTGTATTTGTTTGTTCTACAAAAAAGATGTCAAGGGAAAACAACTAAACCATCAAACACAGCTGCCCTGAGCAAACAGCACACAAAAGCCAATCATGTAGCCATCAAGGAACAATGCAGTATGGTTTTACAACAGCATTGTTACATAAGTAAATAGGTAGGAGAGTCCATATGCAGGCAGAAGCTGTATTAATCATTTATTCCTATGCCATTCAGATATTTCCCCAAAGACGGTGCATAATTTTTATTTAGCATAGCATGGAAAAATGCAAAAAAAATGCATTTGAAGGGATATAGTTTAAAGGAAACATTTTCATTTTACTTTTCTACAAAGAGCAATATTCTACAAAGAGCAAAATGGAAACAATCTCTTTATTAAAATCAAGAATGGCAAATAGTAATGAAACATTTTCTGGTTTAGGCAAAAATTTCAAATATAGAAAATTGTAACTAAAGTTTATGGCTGTATCTACCTGATGCCAAAAACAAAACTATCTAGATGGTGTCCAATTTCTAGTAGCCTGATTTGTTCATTCAGTTACCCATTTGTTTGATTCTCAAGAAGATACAATTTAATGTAAAAACTATTACATTAGTCATGTCACCTCATAATATATACATATATATCTATTTATCTATATATAAAAAGAGATTTATATCTATCTCTACACACACACACACACACACACACACACACACACACAATGGGATAATTTGACCCCTTTGTTTTATAGCAATAAAGCAGTTTGTTATAGCAGGAAAAAAAAATCACTGACTCTGAAACAGGAGACTTTGATTAAAATCTCAACTCTGAGTTCCTGGGGAACAGCAACTGTTTCACATCTTGTTATTTGTAGTTCCTGTTCCTGTTCCATAGTAAGTATTTAATAAATGCATATTGATTTATTTGTTTGACTCTGAGGAAGTCATTTAATTGTGATAGATCTCAATATCCCATCCTGCAAAATAAGGAAATTAGACTAGATGGTTGCTAAGACCTTGTCCAATTCTAGGTCTAGGATCCCATGAAAGTGAGACTCTGAAAAGTTGTTAATTTACCTCAAACCACAAGTACCACACAAGTATCCAGTGGTAAGACTTGGTCCTACAATTTTACACAGAACTCTTCCCCATTATACCAGCCTCCTCCCCTCCTCCCTTATACTTCAACTACTTTAAAGATACTTTAAGGATGTCTTTCCCTCAGGATCTCAAGACCTTTTAGATGAAAATCAAGACATCACCCATGATGACATTGCTCTTTTTTGAAAATGAAGAATGAATAACAATCTTTATAAGAAATATACAAGAGTGAGATCACCACTCAACACACCCAATTTTTATCAAAAATATGATTGGTAAGATTAAAAAACACTTTAAAACTTCATTTTATTTAGTAGGAGGAAAGTTTTGAGTATAATTAGAGTCACCTAATTAGGGACACTCATTTTTTAACCTGAAATACATTACATAAGCATGGAAACAGGATAGCATTCTAAGAAATCAATGCAAGACCCTCAAAGGCAAGAATTATTTTTTTCTTTTCTGTTTCTGTTTCTAGCACATAGAAGGAGCTTAAGAAATGCTTGCTGAAGTTTTGGCCCCAATGAAGAAATGTGAGAATATATCTCCCTCTCTTCCTTGAAAAGGTTGGAGCCTATGGTTATGGAACACTGCAGATACCATCAAACTCAAGTAATGTACTGAATCATTTTGCTGAACTGCTTCAACCACCACTCTATTTTCTTCCTTTTTTAAAGGAAGGGGTTCAAAACCTTTCTGTGAGTTGCAGACCCCTTTTGCAATGTGCTGAAGCCCACAGATCCCTTCTCAGAAGGATGTTTTTAAATGCATAAAAATAAAATGTATGGGATCAAAAAGAAACTAATTATACTGAAAAACAGTTATCAAACTATTTTTAAAAAATTCCAAGTTAAGGAATTCTGTCTGAAAGTATGGTTCTCTGGAAAAAGGGACCTGGAAATAAATGAAATCAATAAAAACTTTAAAAATACAAATTGAATTGCATTTATTTAGATACTAAAATATGCTGGCATCAATCATCTTTTTTCATGCAAAAAAGAAATGGACATTTTCATTCTCATGATTATAGGTGTATTTTTATGCAATAGGATCCTCCACATTTCTAGAGTTTGAGGATAATGGCCAAGTCCATTTTCAAATTTTATCGATTTAAAAAGCCTTATTCTAGTTTGAAAGTTGTTATATTTATAGATCTTTATCCTTGGTTTCAACCAGAATGAAAAGTAGAAGCCAAACATTAAAAAGAATGATATTCATGTGGCAATATAGTACTTCTGATTTGGCCAAATCTGAAGATTATTGGAAATGTCAAGAGAAAGCTAATTCTGTTATTTTTTTTCTGACAAAGGAACATAAGTAAATTCAGATTATCTTCATATTTTATCCAAATTCCATACTGAAATGCTTTATAACATGATTTTCAATTCAGTTCATACTTTACCCTATTAACTCCTAATAAATCAAATCAGTTTTATAATTTTAAAAGTACTTTCTATGGCTTAACATAAAAGAGGTCAGCAGGAATTAACATGTAATAACTTTCCCTGCTTTTATGGAACTGAAATGACTAATTCTAAGCAAAGCTGAATATAGTTCCCTAATGGAAAAAGTCACATAGAACTATATTCTCCTCAGTTCATGCTGTAGATAAATCTCAAAGAGTCTCATTTCTCCTTTGGAAAAAGAAAATGTGAAATTGTTTATTTAATACTTGAGCTTTTTCTCCACTGTCTTGTTCAAATCTATGCAAGTACTTTGGGTAAACATTTCTGAGAAACAAAATATAAAAGTATGTTACTCTTCTGGCAGCTTCTGGGAAGTTTTGTCTCATGGTTAGCTAGAAGCTCTAGATTTCAAGGCAGTTATAAACTTTGTGGATACCAGTTTTCTAATTCATTAAGTAAATCTATTCAATTAGATATCTAAATTGCTTCTATCTCCAAACTCCTCATGCCATCATAGAGAATGTAAATTATAGCAGAACATAAAACTCCTTGAGTACCAGAACTATTTCACATTTGTCTTTATATTTACAGAATCTATCACAGTGTCTATAAATGGCAGATGTTTAATAAGTGTTCAATTACTGATTTATATTCATTAAACAATTAATTTATTATTAATTATTATTATTATAATCATTAAAAATTAATTTAATGAAATAAAATAAATATTTATTGATTGGCATGCTTTCTTATACTTTGCTATTAAAAAGCTTTATATTAAAACAGGACAGACCACTAAGATGAATCTATGTATAATGGAGGGTTTATTTACTATTTTCAAAATTCTTTCTTATGATTTTTTTCTTCTGTTTGCTCCAAATACATCAATGGTATCATTTCATTTTTCAGCCTGGTTGAACTTCTCTTGGATTCTTCTGACTTTTCCACTATGCCCCAGGAAGCTCATTATTAGGAAATCTCATCCATCATCCTGCAAAACTCTATCAATTTTGGCACTCTATCTCATCATCACCTTCCGTCATTCTCATTAGGATGTGGAGCCATGAATGCCCAAACCTCTACTTAAGGAAGGAACTAAGTTCAGATATCTTCTCATTTCTCATTTGATTATACTACTCAGGGACTTTATGCTTCTTCTCCTCAGATTTTGCTACTCTCTGACTTTATGCTTCATGTCTTTGTGTCAGATATCTCTCACCATCCCCACCCCCACATCTCCTGCTTTTCAGCCTTTTGTGGGTAGTATCCTTCCCCCTCCTCTAAATTAGATTGTAAGCTCCTTGAGGGCATAGATTGCCCCAAGTTCCAGTAAAATAAAGAATAATGATGATCTCCAATTGAATGTAAGATCCTTGAGGGCAGGAATGGTTTCATTTTTGTCTTTGTATTTCCTAATATCCAGTACATTAACAAATGCTTATTAAATGTGTGATTGATCCTCATTTCCAAATATCTAGTTCATTTTAAAATAATATTAAGGTTTGATTTTATTAACACCTATGGCTTCTAAATGTTTATTCCAATTTTTTTTATCAATATATCAACAAACGGGTATTAACAGAGGGAAGCTATTCTTATTTCATATTTTTCATGAAGTTCACCACTCAAAATAGTCTTATATGGAGAGGCAATGAAGATACTTGTTGAGAGAAAAATACACTTTGTATTGGCCCGAGTCTTTATTCTTTTCTTTCTACAAGTCCACAGTTGCGCTCATCAGAAAAAAATCTGCCTAAGGCTACACAAGTTGACTTTCTGACAGATGAAATCAAATAACAGTATCTTGTTACTAAATAGCCAGCAGAGGGAGCTCTCGGTGTTGTAAGAATAGGCAACATTTATGACCTCAAATAATAACCTGTATGTTAATATGACCCTCCTGGAAAGTCTTAGCTTTTTTTCCTAATCCACTCTTTCTCTTTAACCTTAACTTCTTAATCATTTTAACTTTGGATGTTTCCTTCACCTAATAAAACATTTTAGCAATAGATAGATGAGAGATGTGTTGATAATTAACTCAAACTAAAATATGTAGTGAACATCAAAAGAAACTATGTTATGTAGAAAAAATATAATTTCCAAGTTGAGGGAGTTACATAGGAAATGACTGAACTTTTTATTAAACTACAATTTTAAAATTCTTTTTCTTTAGCTTGGCTATTTGCTAACAAGATTTTAAATATACTATAGAAAGTGGTCAAGCAACAACTATAAATCATGTATTCTCTAACAATGATTGTCAATGGATTTTGGTGCATTCAAAGAATGACAAATTATAGACCATTTACTGGTTAAAGATACTAAATTTACATGAGCTAAATTTCTTATCAACACAATACTATATAATATAGTCACGTAATTTATTCTATTATTTGCAGCCAGAACTTTAAATATTTCCCAAAAAAACCTCACCATTCTCTCCTATTTAGAGAAGGCTATTCTGGATTTAGCAAACCTTTCTCTATATGGTTCAAATAGAATTCTATCTTTTATCTCCATAAGTTTCCAGTGGTAATTCTACATTTTGGAGTATGTATCTTTTTCATCTGTATCTCGTAAGATCCCTCTTATTGACTCAACCCTCAAGTATTACATTCTACAAAAATAATCTCTGATCATTTAATTTTGATTACCCAACCAGTCCTACCTTACTCATTACTTTGTACTTAACAAACTTGTATTTATTCTCTTAACACACTTATATATGTACTTTTATATGTATTTGTTCTCTCCTCCCTCCACATCCCCACTCTCCAAGAGAGTGTTAGCTCCTTTAATTGATAGATTCTTTTGTTTTTGTATCTCTAGTGCCCAGCACATACTATTACTACCACTACTACTACTATTACACCACACACATACACACACCCACACACCCACACATACAAACACCTATTATTTGAGCTATTGAAATAATATAATAATTTCCAATCCTAGGAAAAAAGGGGTCAAGTTCTTAATGCTTAGGATACTTTAGATTTAAGCCTTTTTTGAAACTAAATTAAATATAATACAAAAAAATTTATAAAAAAATTCAAAAGTATGCCATATTTTTGGTGTCCTTGAAATAATCATGATCAGACTTTTAATTTTGACTTGTCTGTTGGTATTATTAAATAGAAGGAAGCCCTTACTTAAAATATTATGCAAAATTTGTGAATCTATAATTTAAGAGTAACATAAGGAGTCTGGGCAGCAAATCTGTAGTGGGAATTCAAGAAAAAGGATATAGTTTAAAGCACTGGACATCTAAAAGCCTGCTTAGATCTCAACATCACTCTGGGACTTTGCCCCACCATTCTTTATTAGTGTGGAATCAATCAAGTTATAAATGCCCTGAGACTCAGACTGAGATGAAGAACACTGGTATCATCTGAACCTTTTCAGCTAGCACTCTGACATACTCAGGCATGGAGCAGAGGGAAAGTAGAGGGTGAGGAGGCTGAACATGCAATGATGTGATCATAAATATTTTTTTCAAATTCTCTGTTAAAACAGATTCAAAGAACTAACAAAAGAAAGCTCTACTCTAGAAGACTATTAGAGTAATACAACTTTAAGTTGAGAAAAATCTTAAAATAATGGGATTAAGCTGACACAAGAATAATATTATCTTTTCAAGAGTGTTTGATTTAAACAAATTATTTCCAATCTCCAAGGTATAACCATCATAAACTTCCCCACAGAAGATGCTTTAACTAAAAGAGAGAGAGAGAGAGACTATATGTGTATATATAAATATACACTTATGCATGTGAATAGTATATATGTGTCCATGTAGTATGTATAGTTTATATGAATATGTATGTTCATTCATGTTCTGACACTAAAAATTCTAAGGACTCAACTGTAGTTATTTCCTCCAATGACCAGGATACAAGCTACCCATGCCTACCTATTCTGTGCAAATTTTATCCATGTCTTCCTATGGGGAGAGTACTTATCCAATATATTGGGAGTCATACTTGTGTATTATAATGATATTATTATATTATAATGATCTCCATCCATTACTTACTGCCTTCTTAAGGCTGATTCAGTTCCATCTTTCTTGGTTCACATCCACAATCTTCTTCAAATGCTTTATTCTGTCTTATATCCTTCTACTCTCCCTTTCTACAACTGACATACATACACATCCAATTAATTATCAGCATTTGTAAATTCTACCTCCATAACATTTCTTCTTTCCTCTCACATGCCCTCTCTATTAGTTTACACTCTCATTATTCCTAACCTAAATTGTAATAGTCCTTAGGCCTCCCTGTTTCTTAGCCCCCTTTATAATTTCTTCTTCTCTAACATATCAAAGAGATGTTCTTAAAATGATGGCCTGACCATGCCATTCCCTTGCTCAAAAAGTTTTAGTGACTCTGTTTTGATTCTACAATAAAATATAGGTTTCTCTACATGCCATTGAAAATCTTTCACAATCGGTCTGCAATCTATCTTTCTAGGCTTTTAAAAAATTACTTCCTCTTATTTACTTTATTTTCCATCTGAATATTCCATTTCCTTCTTTTTTTGTCTTTGTTCAGAGTGTCCTCCATACAAAGAATGCTCTTATATACTTCACTTCTGCCTCTGAGAATCCTTATCTCCTTTCAAAGTTCAGTTTAGGTATAATCTGTAAAAGGTATGTCAGATCAGATCCTCCCAAATGGTGATGTTCCTCTTCCTCAATTTATTTTCTACATATTTTATATTCGCTTATCAATATACATATCGTTTGCCCCTTGAAGAATAGAGGATGCTTGAAGACCCAGTATTTGATCTTTATGGCTCTAGCTAGCACTTAGCAGAGTAACTACTATGTTTTCTGTACTTAATAAAATATATGTTGAATTAAGTCATACTGATTGCCTCTCTCAGTGATAAAATCTGTTTCTAAGTACTCTGAGGTTTTCATATGATATTAGGATGTCAGAACTGGAAAGAAACATTAGAGATTATTTGTTACAGAGGCAAATCTCTGCCCCTCTTCATTCAGATTCCCCCTCTGTTGTTTGGCTTATGTAGTTTGGCAAGGGGGCCTTCATTACCCAGAACTGATTTGGTTTTATTTACAGGTACTGCCAGCTCCCAAGCATTCATTCCAAACACAAGAAACTTGGACAGAACTGATCCAGATACATGACCACAATGAGTTAGATATCAGTTCCTCAATATTTAGCTTCATGATTTTGCCAAAAAGATTTATTTCTTAATTATCAAGGATGTCATCCAAAGTACAAAGGAATGATCAAGCCAGTATTAGGCAAAAGGTGGAATCTGAAATGGATTATAGAAAACTACCAACAGAAAACTAAAAGGAATGGAAATCCCTTGAAAGCCATAACTTGATAAATTGCTAGAAAGCAATAAACTCAGTGAGTTATGCTACTCTAATAAATGAAGATATTAATGGTACTCTAGACTTTAGGATGGATGACTTTCAAAGTGACATTTATAGGAGTCATGGGTCATTTCATTTCTTAAAAGAAATAAAAACAGATGAGAGTTTTCAAAAGGAACATGTGTGGAATTCCCACAGCAAGATATTTGCCTTTTAGTGACAGAGTTAGCAAAGATAATCAGACAAATGATTATTGCTTTAGTAGTGCAAATATATTCTATTATATAAACCAAAAGTTTAGTTTGGAGAATAAAATTTCTAGAGAGGAAGGCAGTGGAGAAAGAAAATAATAAAGGGTACCTTCTAATAGATCATAATTCATGATTTTAGGGCTGGAAAGGTCATTAGTTACTTTGTTCATAAGTATTTATTATGTACTTACCACATCTTCATTCCAATCAGAAAAGGTTAAGTTTATATAGGGATACTGGAGTAAGCAGTAAAAAGGTAAGACTTCTATGCACATGAAGGTCAGGAAAAGTTCCTGTAAGAATGTTTTCATATTGATTGATAAATTCCTATTTACTCAGAGGACAATAATCAAAAAAGTTCATATGACTACAACTATTCTCACAATGTATTTTAGGGTAACTGAATTCTACAGTCACAAACCTGAAGTACAATAAGATGCTAATGTTGTTTTTGAATCATCAAATAAAAGTTAAACTGCATTCAGTCTTAATTCCCATGATGGATACATTTTACTATAACTGAATTCTTTAAAAATTGTCAATCCACACATAGCATGTAAGTTAACTCTCATCTAGCTAAAACATTCCATTTAACATTATCAGAGTCAATAAATCTAGAAACAGTGCTTCTCTGAACAAATACTCTGGTGAGAAGTGAAGAAAATTCTGATCTTGGCAATGGACTATCAGCAATGTCACGTGAGGACAGCAATAGAGTTAATGGTTCTACTTATGGCAGACCCAAGCCTCAGTATTACTAAGACAATCATCTAAAAGTTTAAGGTTACTGTTGTTCAGACACTTCAGTTATATCTAATACTTTGTCTCCCCATATAGGTTTTTTTGGCAAGGATACAGGCATGGTTTTCCATTTCCTTCCCTAGTTCATTTTACAGATGAGAAAATTGAGGTGGCAGCAGATAGAGCGGTGGGTCTGGACTTTAAAAAAAAAAAAAAAAAAAAAAAACCTCATCTTCCTGAGTTCAAATCAGACGCTAGCTATGTGACCCTGGACAACTCATTTAACCCTTTTTACCTCAGTTTCCTCATTGTAAAATAAGCTTGAGAAGGAAATGTTAAAATATTCCAGTACTATTAAAAAAAAAAAATCTCATATTGGCTCACAAAGAGAAAGTCAAACATAATTGAAATGACTGAATAAGAACAAATTGAGACAAACAGGGTTAAATGACTTGTCCAGGGTCACAAAAAGACACTAATAAGTGTCTGAGATCAGATTTGAACTCAAGTCTTCCTGCCTCCAGGCCTCTAGGCTACTGTACAACAAAGAAGAAAAGAACATTAATTAATAAATTATTTAGCTAAAATGATTTTTTATTAATTGTATCCCCAGAATTTAGCACAGTGTCTGGCACATAGTAGGCATTCAATTCATATTTACTGGATTGGATTGAATTAGACAAACTGGGGCATATCATTGGGCACAAACTATCCTGGAAGAGGCATAAAATTCCCAAATGTGTTACAAGCACTAGGAATCTGGAGCTCCCTTTGCTTATAGATAAGGGAAGATGGAAATAAGGAAGATAGAAAGAATCCTTCTCCCAGAATGCATATCTATAATCTATGATAATTTTACTCTTGATATTGAAATATGCACTAGTGGAATCACAGAATTTAAGTAAAAATGATGTTGAAATGGATGAATTTGTTTGAGTCATCCTTCCCCTCTCATTTTACAGATGAGATAGATAAGAGAAGTAAGATTCACCCATTTACAGGATGGTTTAGTGACAGACTGGAGTTTCTCAGTCTCAAAATATGTGTATTTAATATGTGAATTCTAGGACTGGAAGGAGGCTTTAGGATAAGGAGTAGGGATATGGTAGAAAAAGCCCAGAGGAAGTACCCTCTACACTTGTTACCTCCTTCTCTGACTGGATAGCTTCTTGAAGAGCCCTCATTTTGTAAGGATGCCCAATTCAGTTATGTTTCATTGCTTTCCAAGCTGTACTTTGGACTTTTTCTATCAAATATCCATAGCAGTACCTCTGATGCCCCATTTTCAGATTCTACTTATGCAATATCTATAAGCTTCCCACTTCTGTTTGTATTGTTAACTGCTAAACACAGTGCCTATCATAGAGGACTTTTTAATATTTTATTTTATTTTATAATAACTTTATATTGACAGAATCCATGCCAGGGTAATTTTTTTTTACAACATCATCTCTTGCACTCGCTTCTGTTCCGATTTTTCCCCTCCCTCCCTCCACCTCATCCCCTAGATGGCAAGCAGTCCTATATATGTTAAATATGTTGCAGTATATCCTAGATACAATATATGTATGCAGAACCGAACAGTTCTCTTGTTGCACAGGGAGAATTGGATTCAGAAGGTAAAAACAACTCGGAAAGAAAAACAAATAGTTCACATTCGTTTCCCAGTGTTCTTTCTTTGGGTGTAGCTGCTTCTGTCCATCATTTATCAATTGAAACTGAGTCTTTGTCAAAGAAATCCACATCCATCAGAATACATCCTCATACAATATCGTTGTTGAAGTGTAAAGTGATCTCCTGGTTCTGCTCATTTCACTTAGCATCAGTTCATGTAAGTCTCGCCAGTCCTCTCTGTATTCATCCTGCTGGTCATTTCTTACAGAACAATAATATTCCATAACATTCATATACCACAATTTACCCAGCCATTCTCCAATTGATGGGCATCCATTCAATTTCCAGTTTCTAGCCACTACAAACAGGGCTGCCACAAACATTTTAGCACGTACAGGTCCCTTTCCCTTCTTTAGTATTTCTTTGGGATATGAGCCCAATAGAAACACTGCTGGATCAAAGGGTATATCATAGAGGACTTAATCAATTCTTATTGATTATATTGACAGAAACATATTTGGAAGCATGAAACAGCAGAAAGTACAACGGCTCAAAAGTAAGAGGACTTGAGTTTAAATCCTTCTTCTTATTTACATGATCTCAAGTTTCAATCTTCCTAAGGCTCAGTTTGATGATTATAGGCTATTATGTAAAATGCAGAAGCTCAGTAAATTGATCTGAGGTGGCTATTCCTTTGTGCTGGGCCCAAAGCTAAGTGTCACAAGGGCAAGACTACATTGCATCAGAAATGAAAAGATGTCTCAGGATGCTAACTGTTCCATGCTTCCACTTTAAACCAACTGGCCCATTTTAAAAGGGAAATCTTGATGCTAGTTTCATGATTACTGATAGATACTATGACAGTTTGTATTATGCTGAGAATAACATATTTCTCATTTATGGTATATTTCAAATGCTGTTTTTATTTATAATTCTATTTTTTTTTTACTTCTGTTCTCTACCTTTACTTGTTAAAAAGAAAAAAAGTGGCATGGAAAATACAGTTTTTATGGTTTAGTGGAGAAGCCTGGAATTAAGCCCTATTATCTAGCCAGTTTTTTTAGGGAGGATACACTCAAGTCTTGCTAAAAAACGTGGATTAAGTCTACCACTAAAATAGGAGTGGTTCAGTGTTTCACTCTCAAGAAACTCTTCCTTGTATTTCAGCAGGAACCTTTCACAGCACATGATAAGAATGTTACTTCTTTTTCTGACCTTAGTCAAAATGTTGCATTATAATAAGAAAAGATATTTTGTTTAAAGGTTACATGATAATTGATTTCACTTAAGTACAATAAAACTTTTAAGTTAACGGATTAAGAAATACTTTCTATTTTTAATTAATTAAATAGAAAATTCATGTATTTATCCTTTTAGGAGACAAATGGCAACTTTGTTCAAAGCCTCAAAGTAAAGCTTCAATATTTAATGAGTTAAATAAACAGGAATAATAATAATTGATTTTTTAAACACTTTGTATATATTGAAAAATCACAACAATTTTGTGAGGTAGATACTGTGGATATTGGTTATCTACAGTGTACAGGTAAAGAAACTGAGATTCAAAAGGGTACCTGGTTTGTAATAGCCTTTTGGTCATAAACAATTGTATCACGATAGGATTCAAAGCCAGATCTTTTTGGTTCCAGGTATACATAGAACTCATTCCCTTAATATACTACTCTGGGCTGCTTCACATTCATTCACATATTTCAATCAATATCCTTCATTTATTGACAGTAGCATAAGAGGTCAAAAAATTCCATCTTTGACTCTGCATCTCCACTAGAAACTGAGGCTGGTGACTTTGCACAGTTCATCCTCACCTAAATCCAATTTACTTGTTTGTCATGGCATTACCTCCCTAATATCATGGTCTTCTTTGAGAATGAAGGACAAACAACAATGTTTTGAGCCTAGTACTTCATGTTGACTAAATTGTGTAGTTAAGTAAATAAATTCACTCCAGAAAAACACTCCAGAAGTAAATGAAACTTCCAAAAAGGTGGGTAAAATGCTCATAACTAGGAACAAGTTCAAACTGAAATATCTACAAGAATCCCTCTGTGGTGTATTAAGCTACCATTGCTTTCCCCTAATCTCCCACTTTCTCAGCTAAAGGTCATGATCCTGACTGAAGAGGAGGATGAGAGGACTTAAGAGGGAAAACAAGATATGGTACTCTTAAATATTGTCACTAGCATGGCTGGGTACCCTGCCCAATTCTTAAAGCTTAGAGGGGAAATGTGAGCAAAAATTCCTGACTAATACACAAACCACTGCTTTCTTAAGCAGAAGAATTCAACACCTCACTATGTGAAGTAATATTACTTTTAAATGAAATATGGATCACGTTGACCTATACTTTTCACAGTTCTTGAAAATATATTAACTGGTCAAAGAAAAAAAAAACAATTTAAAATGTTTCTTGGCTGATTTTAAAACCAGAATATTCAATTATATTAGAATACTAATATTGGCAACAATAGAGTTGTTATTGTGAAAAAGGGAGAATAGTGTCTTCTGTACTATTACTGACTATCCTTCAAGGCAAGGCAGACTGTGGAAGCAACAATTCTGAACAGTAAATAAGTTTCCCAAATTGTGTTATTGGGTTTACTTTAAGTTAATTCTTTTCTTTTTCTAATCATAACAGAAGCTTATTCCTAGGCAAAAATAAACCCTTTATTCCAGTAAATTGGCTCCCTTCTCAAAAGGGGGGAAAGGAAATTTCACAAAAGCATTGTCATTAGTCCCTCTCTGTCCCTTTTAAAAATCTATAAAAATTCCACTCTTATCATAGAAATCACATTTTGGTGATACCTTAGGTTTCAGTAAAAATACTCAATAATTCACTTGACTTATAACTGATGAAAGTTGATCATATTAAGTGGGAAGAAAATTCAGGGCAATTATAATTCAGGTTTCCTGGGCCTACTTCTCCCAACATTCATAACCAGAAGGTTAAAGAACTTCCATGATTCTAGGATCTCTTTAATTGGCATTTTTGGCCATTCTTTCTCTCCTTTTTTTTTTTTTTAAGTTAAACTTGATTTTTTTGTTTTGGCAATTGGGGTTAAGTGACTTGCCCAGGATGACACAACTAGGATTTGAACTCAGGTTCTCCTGACTTCAGGACTGGTGCTTTATCCATCCACTATGCCACATAGCTACCCCAGTTAAATTTCTATTGATACCTGTTGTAATTATGTCACCTCATTTCTAAATATATTTTTTTCTTGCTAGCCAATGAACCATTGTATATAACAAAGAGTAATAAAAAAAAGAAAACAACACAAAAGAAAACAAAACAAAATAAGGGAAGTTCATTAAGTAAAACTAGCCAACATATCAACAGAGTGTGACACAATATAAAACTTGTCATATTCAGAATCTTATACTACTGGAAAAAGGAGGCAAGTAGAGGGAGGTGGCACATTTAAAAAATTTTTTTGCATGTGTCATTTTTTTTGCAAGGCTTAAAATTCTTTGTCCATTTGCATGAATTAATCTTTACCTCATCCCTGACCAAATTATAATAGTAAAAATAAATATTTTATTTCATCATTATTATTACAAAGTAAACTTAATAATGTACTCTGATCAGGTTTTTTTTCTCTGATTCCAGGAAATATCATCTATCTCTGAATAGAGTTACAAAAACATCCAATAAATCATTCTCAATTTTTTTTTTCTACCAAGGCTCCCTTTTGGCATTTGATCAACTTTACAAAACCTTTTACATTTCTATTACTTCTTCCTGTTCTAGACTAGGTTGCTTTACCTTTTTTATATTCCTCAAACATCATTTTAAAGTTCTTTCCCTTCTCTCCACCAATTGCCCCCCCATTTTTTTCCTCCTCATATGCATTTTGATTACCATCTCGATCTTGATAGTCCATATTCCAGTTCTCTTCTACTGGATAAATATTTTGTAGGTTCTGGCCTTTAAAGGACAATTTTTTGTCCCTCTAAAATAAAGCCCTCTTATATCCTGCATATATGAGCATAAATCTCACTTGGAAAATAAATCCTCAAACAAGACACAGAGCTTATTTGTGGCCAAAGACAATCTTGTTGACTTTTTATCACTTGTTATCAGTTTCAGACCTGTAATACTTTTATTCGTGTGTCTCACTCTTTCCTAGTCATTCTCTCTCTAACCTAATCTAGAAGAGCTAAAAGTTAGAGAGAAACTTAACAAATAATACCTTCATCTGATTTCCAATGAAGCACTTTTCTTCAAAATGTTCTGATGTGTGTATCTATCTTCAGCCTCTTCTTTAATACTTTCAGTATAGTGTAATTATAGTGTAATCCATTTCAATTTTTATGTCACAGTTATTTATATTGAGCCATAATGTGCTTCACTATAATTTCTACCCAGTTGTCCAGGTTATGTCCTAAGGAGGTATTCAGAACACTTCCATTCCTTGATATGACAGCCCATTAATTATATTAGAAAAATGATCATGTTTCTCTATCACTTTTTTTTCTTTTCCTGGTTAAATATTCCCAATTGGGGATATAGTTTTTAATAACAGAGTAGAAAGACAGCAAATTTAAAGTCCATATATTAGGATCAAAATCCCAGTTCTGCCACAACTACCAGTATGGTCATGGGCACACTTGACCTTTCTAGACCTCAGTTTCCTCATGTATAATAAATGACCCCTGAGTTCTCTGCTCTTTCATTCTATGATCCTTCATTAGGCTCCTATATGCTATGAGGGAAAGAAAGAAGGAGATAAGGAAGAAGCATAAATGAAGGAAGAATAAAGGTGAGGAAAAAGGATGGAAAGAGAATGGGAGAGAAAAGGAAAAGAGAGAAGGAAGGAGGAAAAGTAGAATGGGAGGAAGGAAGGAAAGATTTATAAAGCACTACTACTATGTGCTTAGTAAATAGTAAAGTTACTATTCTATTTCCATTTGCTATTTACGATTTCTTAATAAGTAGTAATGGAGAGTTTTCTAGAATTCTAGGATTTCTTTGCTTGGGATTTGATTCTCTTTCCTTCCTCTGTTCCTTTCTCTTTTCCCTCTCCTCTTCCCCTCTCCCTTCCTTCCTCCATCCTTACCTTTCTTTCCCTCCATCACACTTTCCTTTCTTCTTCCCTCCTCTTCCTTCTTCTCCTTTTCCCTGTCCCTCTCTTAAAAAAGTCAAACTTATACTGATACCTTTTCTTTTTATATCACCTCATTTCTAAATATCTTTTCCTCCTACTACCCTATGAAACATTCCTTGTTACAAAAAAAAGCAATTAAAGAAAAAAAAGAAGTTCATCAAAACTAAGTGAACACATCACTAAAGTGTGACAATATAAAATGCTTCACATTCATAGTCTCATGACACTGGGAAAAAAGGAGTGTGTGTGTGTGTGTGTGTGTGTGTGTGTGTGTGTGCGCGTGTGTGTGTGTGTGTGTGTGTGAATTTTTCAACTTTTCCTTTTGCATTTTTGAATGCTATGTTTGAAGGGCTTAAAGCACTTTCTTCACTTATATGAATTAATCTTCACCTCATCCCTGACCAATATTCTTGCCCCCTACTATTTCATTATTATTATTACCAGGTAAACTTAATATTGTATTCTGAGCATTTTTCTTTCTGATTCTAGGAAACATCACCTATCTATGAATGACTCTACAAAAACACTCATAAACCATTCTCCACTTTTTTTTTCTATCAAACCTCTCAACCAGCATTTAATCAAACCTTACAATATCCCTTACATTCCTGTGCCTTCTAAACTTAAATCCTCCCTCCTTTCTTTTCTTCTTCCCTTCTCCCTCTCCTTTTCCCTCTCTCTTTTTTCCCTCTTCCCTTACCTTAAAAGAATGCTACTATTCTAAGAGCTTTACAAATATCACTTCATTGATTCTCATGGGAGGTACCATGATGATACCTGTTTTATTACTAAAAAAGCTGTATAACATAGACATCAGGCAGTTTACTCAGGGTCAAACAGCTACCAAATGTCTGAAACTGACTTTGAACTCAGGTCTCCCTGACTTCAAGGCCCAGAGACCCAGAACTCTCTTTCCTATTTCACCAGCTGTCTCATTTTATTTATAGGGATTGTTTAGGAACTCAACCAAAACTCAAAAAGTGGTCTAACAAATGTAGATAATTTTGGGACCAATGATAAAACTGGTTTAACAAATAATAATACTTACACAGTCAGAAATATGTCTCTCCTTTTATAGAAGTCACTTTGAAATGCTATAAACTTATAAAGGAAGAGGATGAGAAACTAAGACAATGCTATTTCAAGAATTTGGGGGAACTTTTCTTTTGAAATTGCCTTAGGGCCTATGACACACTCTTCTTTTTGAATAAAAATAACTCATTTATGTAATCACTTCAATTTAAAAATATATTTCTCACATAAACCTATAAGACAGCCCATGCAAATATCAGTGTATCTACCTTTAAGAAGGAGAAACAAAAATATCAGAGAGGTTGGGTGACTTCCAAAGGTCATGCATCTGAGTCAAGGCTTGACTAAATCTTAATCTAATATAAATTATACTGAATTCCTCAAGGTATCTCTCCAAATGTTCATCCTTAGACAGCAAGTTAACTTTCCTTTTTCTTTTTTCCCCAAGAGTAGTGTTGGCTCAAAACTGGTAAACTACATGAATGAGCAAGCAATGGATAATACAAATTTTGTCTTTAAAAAAGTGTATATTACAAGGGAGTAAAAAAAAAAGATGTATACTCATGGATATAATTTCTTCTACTATTATATATCCTTTCTTGAATTGGAAATTCATTGCTTTATATTCTGAATCCTCACTGATATTTTGCTGGGCAAATAACAATGTTCTGTTTTGTTTTATTTTATTTTATTTTACTTTTCTGTCTTTCTTTTTTCTATTTGGTTTTTTAATAAGCAGAATTTTTAATGTTCACCAAAAAGTCTACATAAATAATAATAAGATAGATAATCTCATATGACCCACTAGCTACTTCTGAAAGCAATTTCAAAGTTAAAATGCCAAAATCATCTTCAGTAATTGAAACATCACTGAAATGTCTATATAGCTATCAAGGCTAGAAAAAGAGAACACTCATTTTCCACTTCATTTCTGGTATTAAAACTATGCAATTTATATGGCCACACTTCATATAATCTTAATGCCCCTTGAATATACCAACTCTATATAGTCTCAGGGACTTAAACCCATAACCCCCATTCAATGCAGTAGCACAAGTATTTATTAAGTATCCACTACTTAGAAGGCAATTCAATAAGCACAGAGAATACAGAATACAAAATGAGTAACAGACTTTGCCCCCAATAAAGATTACTTTCTGTATGAAAGAAAACAGTTTCTTACCAAATATGGCAACTCAGCCATCTTTAAATTGGGACAGAAATTAAGACTTGTAATTTTCTTAATATATGGGAGTTCCAGATAAGAAAACTCCTTCTGCTAATGCAGATTGGCATATTCTCTGCAACTCACCTATGATCTTAGAGAATTGATTAAGACACTTTGAAATTCAGTCAACTTGCCCAGAGTCACAGAGCTATGTATCAGAAGCTAGACAGTGGGTAGAGAGGTAGTATGGGGTGGTAGTGAAATGAAAATTGCCTTGAGAGCCAAAAGACCTGTGTTCAGATCTTGCCTCTGGCACATCTTAAATCATTTCACCAAAACACTTAATTCTTCACTGAAGTCTGAACCCTGGAGATAGCATGTATCAATACACAAGATTAAAAAAAAATTCCTTATAACAATTCTGTTAGTAAGGTATTGAAATTTCCATTTTTACAAATGAGGAAATTGAAGCTCAAAGAATTTGTCACTTGTTCAAAATCACAGCTATTAAGTGTTTGGATCAGAATCTAAATTCAGGTCTCTAACATTGTTCCTTTTACACACGGAGGTAAACGTAATGCCCAGTGATCCCTATTTTTTTTTATTATATATTTATTTCTGTTCATTTAAGTAAGCAAATATATTTAATTCTAAATTTTGAAAAGTATATTAAAATATGAACGCTTTCTCTTTCAGCTGATCCTAGAATTCCTGGGGCAGCATATATTTCCTATTCCTAAAAGGAAGCTGTTGCTGTAGCTTTGATAGCCAAGGCCAAAGCAAGACAATAGGAAGATTTACTTGTTTTCCTTTGAGCTCTTGTCAGCCCTTCTAGTATATCTTCTAATCATAAACAATCCTTCTCCTTTCAGTCTTTTTTTTCTAGAAAGTAAACTTGCCTTCTTAAAGACTTTACTGCATAATTTCTAGTGGCTTCCTCTCAAGTTCCCTCCTCTCAAAAATTGTGCACACTGAAAAAATACATTTTACAAAATGAACACATATCTAACAATATGTTCTGACTTTTGCCTGTGGGAAGGTAAAGTCCTAAAAGTAGAGATAGTTCTTACTCTATTTTTAAGTCACAATCTTCAATTCAATAATAAGATCCTAAACAACTGTAGACAAGATATTTTGGAGCCACTCCTTAATTTGGTTTGGGAGGGAAATTCAACCATATTAAATCCACAATACAGTCTTCAATTGGGTGCTTTAACTCTTTTTTTACTATGGGATGAGGGGAAGCTCTTGCTTTAGATCTTGTAAAGCTGTTCTAAGAAACAATACTTTAAAAACCCAGCTACAGAGGAGGGTTC